>NC_069502.1:1033036326-1033131326 GCF_027579735.1 Bombina bombina
TGTTGACTGTCCCTTTAAATAAATATTATCTGATTTATTTTGGTAAAAAAAAAAAAATGTGATTTAAGAATTTAAAAAATAAATAATATATATATATATATATATATATATATATATATATATATATATATATATATATATATATATACAATTAAATATAGGTATAGATATAGACAGATATATAGTAATATCTATTTAAAAATACATAGAACATATTCTGCTATGTGAAGAGCATTAGAATGTGACATATTCACAGTACCAGATATTTAGTGCCCTGGATAGGGGCTATTCTTTTTATAATAATTTTCCTTATCGTTGCTACATTGTTATTTACAGTTATTTTACACTGTCGGACTGCAGTATTTGTCTACATTAGTATAGATATACAATAGCATCTTTTTTAATTATCATTAAACATAATTAGCTATCCCAATGTGTTTTTAATTTGTCTGAATAATCATGTATATCAAACAATAAACTTATTATATTTTATCTGCTTATGTAAATAAAAGTTAAATTTGATCCTAACGATTACTACTACTTCACTTAGAAATGATGATTGTATGTAAACTTACTTTAAGTTAACTCTATAACTTGGTCTATCTAAGTACTCTTTAAGCTATACACACACCTTTACTCTTTATATTTTAGTATAGGTAAACAGTCTGTGTAGTTATTTATTATTCCCTTACTCCCATTTATTTTGTACCTTTTACCATATATATTTTTTTAAATAATTTTTATCAGATGTTGTTTATATGAGTGTAACTGTACATTTAAATGTATTTATGTTGTGTTTTATGCAACTTTTGTTTAATTCGCTACTATAAGCGAGTTCTTCAGCATCGCTAATCCAACAAGCACAAATTATGATTGCTCTTGAGCGAAACTTGAAAACTTGTAATATGAGCACCATTTCCAGCGAGTACAAAAACCCCAATGTCGCTTGCGCACAAAAGTTAGCACACCACTTGTAATCTAGCTCATTGTCGCTTATATACTTTGCAAAAATAATGATACCGATTACGAACTTTATGGGTATTTTTTAATATCTCTTTTGCGATATGCTGAAAATAATCTGTCACATATTAATATTGTGCTGAACAGTATTGTTCATAGTTACAAGAGCATTCAGTTCTGACCTCAATTACATTTGTGTTTTCAAATTCCTCTTGATAGTGATCATTATATCATTGTAAAGAGTTTCTAATTTCTAAATTGTGAAACTCATATTACTACAGCCATTTCTCATGCAGGGATATTTATACACTTTTTTCCTCTGGGGACAAAAATGTATTTTATGGAGGTATTGTTGGTAAAAGTTCATAGGTCTTTCATATAATCACTGTCTAAATATTCTGCATAAACTCCTTAAAAAAAAATCTGTATTTTTAGACAGGAAATTCATTTTTTAACAATAATTTTAGCATGGTATGCCAAGTCATTAAGTTTATAAATATAAAATATAAATATAAAATATGCTTGAAAACTTTTTTTTCTTATAATCTTTTGTTAACTTAGCTATGCCATAATATGTCTTAAGCACAAATGGTTGTATTTTTACTAGATTAATATTTTACATCATACAGGGAAATCTTTGCCAATCTCTGATGGAACAATATTTTGTCCCAGTTAATAGCAGTGGAATAATATCTTAAAGGAGAATGTTACCCAAATGATGAAGCACTTGAAAGTGAGGCAGAATATCTGTAAATAGCTAAATGAAAAAAACATCACACAAACATCTCTAGGAAAAAAGAAGACATTTTACTTCAACATTTCCTTATTGTATTGTAAAGGGACAATTGATAGAAGAGCAAGATTTCTTTAAAAAATGAGATGATTGCGTATTTATTGAGGGGTAGAAAAGATGGGCTGCCCTACACCTATATTTTTTTCATATTTATTAAAGTTCATTGCTGCTATTCAGATCACCTGATCGACACTTGAATATTTGACAAGTCATCTGAAAAAAGAACCCTTCATCTTTCAAAAGAAAGGTAATTTGCACTCTTTTTCTTGTTTAGAGGTTCGGTAGGGATAATTAGTATAAAATTTTTAGATGACTAATGTTGTGGCTTCTAGTAGCATGTAGTTAACATGCAGAATTTTACTAATTTATCCCCACGGAAACAATGAATACAAGGATGGGTGCACATCTCCACTCAATTAAACTTGATAGGCCTGTGGCTGCTGTATAAATAAACGTATAGAGAATTGAGAATGGTGAACCAGGTTGAAAGCTTGGTAAGATATAAACACAACATCAATTTATTACAAAAACTACTTATGGAACTTAAATATTTCTTTGTTCTATAGATCTGAAGTTTAGTAATGTATGCAATGCATTGATCCTCATTTTTTTGTCCAATGTCCCCTTATGTTCCCCGTCAAATGTACAAAATATAGGAAATACATTTTTTAAATACTGCATTTTTTATGGAATTTTTAAACATAAACTATGTTTATAACAGTTTCAAAATGCTATAGTTTTGAAAGCTAGGTATTGATCATAATAAAACATTACAAATGGATGCAGTGGCGCCTCCACTTCCAGGGACCACCTTGTAGTTTTCAAGTTGTTCTTCAGAAAAGTCCCTATGAAAAGAGCCCACAGATGGTGTAGAACGTACAGGCAGGGCCGGTGCTAGGATTTTTGGCCACACAGGCGAGGATAAATTTTGCGCCCCCCCAATTAAAAATGTAGGGGCAGCTACGAGTGTGTACATATATATATACTAGTCCTAAAGCCCGTGTACACGGGCCATTTATTGCAGTACAGCGGTCCCACCTCTTGCTCTCTCTCTATCCCCCATCTCTTTTGCGCTCTCTCCCCCTCTCTTTTGCGCTCTCTCCTCCCTCTCTTTTGTGCTCTCTCCCCCTCTCTTTTGTGCTCTCCCCTCCTCTTTTGTGCTCTCTCCCCCCCCCCTCTCTTTTGTGCTCTCTCCCCCTTTCTTTTGCGCTCTCTCCCCCCCTCTCTTTTGTGCTCTCTCCCCCCTCTCTTTTGTGCTCTCTCCCCCCTCTCTTTGCGCTCTCTCCCCCTCTCTTTTGTGCTCTCTCCCCCCTCTCTTTTGCGTTCTCTCCCCCCTCTCTTTGGCACACTCTCCCCCCTCTCTTTTGCACTCTCTCCCCCTCTCTTTTGCACACTCTCCCCCTCTCTTTTGCGCTCTCTCCACCCTCTCTTTTGTGCACTCTCCCCCTCTCTTTTGCGCTCTCTCCCCCCCTCTCTTTTGCTGTCTCTCTCCCCCCTCTCTTTTGCTGTCTCTCTCCCCCCTCTCTTTTGCTGTCTCTCTCCCCCCTCACTTTTGCTGTCTCTCTCCCTCCTCTCTGTTGCTGTCTCTCTCCCCCTTCTCTTTTGCTGTTTCTCTTTCCCTCTCTCTTTTGCTGTCTCTATCCCCCTCTTCTGCTCTCTCTATCCCCCCTCTTTAGAGCTCTCTGTCTCTCTCTCTCGACATCTGGCCCGCCCGGCCCCGCCCACATCATGCCTGGCCATGTCCACGTCGTACCCATCTGGCCACGCCCACTCCGCACCCGCCCGGCCACGTCCACTCCACCACACGACACCAGGACAGTTGGAAGGCCAGGTGTGTTTGTCCTTGTGCACAGTCTCAACTACGCATGACAGCTTCGGAGAAACACACTTGGCCTTTTATTATATAGGATATATATATATATATATATATATACACACAACAATGCGTGTTGTGTGTATGTCTATGTATATATATATATATATATATATATATATATATATATATATATAGATAGATATAGTATATACTGTATATTAGGATATCCTGATACCCTGTTAATGGTACTGTAATTGCAGGGATATGGGACACTATATATATATATATATATATATATACAGTATATATTTTGACCACATCATCCTCTTTATGCATGTTGTCTTACTCCAAGCTGTATAGGCTCGAAAGCCTACTACCAATTAAGCATATTAGGTGATGTGCATATCTGTAATGAGAAGGGGTGTGGTCTAATAACATCAACACCCTATATCAGGTGTGCATAATTATTAGGCAATTTCCTTTCCTTTGGCAAAATGGGTCAAATGAAGGACTTGACAGGCTCAGAAAAGTCAAAAATAGTGAGATATCTTGCAGAGGGATGCAGCACTCTTAAAATTGCAAAGCTTCTGAAGCGTGATCATCGAACAATCAAGCGTTTCATTCAAAATAGTCAACAGGGTCGCAAGAAGCGTGTGGAAAAACCAAGGCGCAAAATAACTGCCCATGAACTGAGAAAAGTCAAGCGTGCAGCTGCCAAGATGCCAATTGCCACCAGTTTGGCCATATTTCAGAGCTGCAACATCACTTGAGTGCCCAAAAGCACAAGGTGTGCAATACTCAGAGACATGGCCAAGGTAAGAAAGGCTGAAAGACGACCACCACTGAACAAGACACACAAGCTGAAACGTCAAGACTGGGCCAAGAAATATCTCAAGACTGATTTTTCTAAGGTTTTATGGACTGATGAAATGAGAGTGAGTCTTGATGGGCCAGATGGATGGGCCCGTGGCTGGATTGGTAAAGGGCAGAGAGCTCCAGTCCGACTCAGACGCCAGCAAGATGGAGGTGGAGTACTGGTTTGGGCTGGTATCATCAAAGATGAGCTTGTGGGGCCTTTTCGGGTTGAGGATGGAGTCAAGCTCAACTCCCAGTCCTACTGCCAGTTTCTGGAAGACACCTTCTTCAAGCAGTGGTACAGGAAGAAGTCTGCATCCTTCAAGAAAAACATGATTTTCATGCAGGACAATGCTCCATCACACGCGTCCAAGTACTCCACAGCGTGGCTGGCAAGAAAGGGTATAAAAGAAGAAAATCTAATGACATGGCCTCCTTGTTCATAATGACATGGCCTCCTTGTTCACCTGATCTGAACCCCATTGAGAACCTGTGGTCCATCATCAAATGTGAGATTTACAAGGAGGGAAAACAGTACACCTCTCTGAACAGTGTCTGGGAGGCTGTGGTTGCTGCTGCACGCAATGTTGATGGTGAACAGATCAAAACACTGACAGAATCCATGGATGGCAGGCTTTTGAGTGTCCTTGCAAAGAAAGGTGGCTATATTGGTCACTGATTTGTTTTTGTTTTGTTTTTGAATGTCAGAAATGTATATTTGTGAATGTTGAGATGTTATATTGGTTTCACTGGTAAAAATAAATAATTGAAATGGGTATATATTTGTTTTTTGTTAAGTTGCCTAATAATTATGCACAGTAATAGTCACCTGCACACACAGATATCCCCCTAAAATAGCTATAACTAAAAACAAACTAAAAACTACTTCCAAAACTATTCAGCTTTGATATTAATGAGTTTTTTGGGTTCATTGAGAACATGGTTGTTGTTCAATAATAAAATGAATCCTTTAAAATACAACTTGCCTAATAATTCTGCACTCCCTGTATATATATATATAGATATATATATATAATATATACTGTATATATAAATACACCATATATATATATATATATATATATATATATATATATATATACTATATATTATATATATATATATATATATACTGTACACACACTATATATATATATATATATATATATATATATATATATATAATTATATATATATACTGTATATACACACACACACTATATATATATACATACAGTTAATGCTGCAGCTAACACAGAGGGTATATTACCTCATTACCATACTCTCTCCCAGATGCCTTTCTAAACTCTGATCCATCCAACATAAGATCCCCCTCTCCCTCCTTCCCCCTCCCTCCTTTCCACTCACTGCCGTAGTGTGTAGATGTCCCAATTGCCAAGCCAAACTTTCGCTCTGTCTGACAGAAGTGAAGTCTCACTCAGTCAATCACAGACCGTACCGAACTGCAGCCGTTGGCCCCTGAGGATGTCACTCACACAACACTGTCATGTGTGTCATGAGCACAGCCCCGGGCCACATGGCTACCACTTATGGCCAACCATTTGCCTCTGCACTCTCTACCCTCCCCCTTCTACCTCCTCAGAAGTTCAGTCAGTGTACACACACTTCGGAGGTACCGGTCACCGTCTGAGGTGGTCGTCAGCCGCATCACTCCTTCACTTTTAGAGACGAGGAATACCCCTCACGTTTTCCCGCTTAGTCAGACAACAGCAGTGAGTGACTCCACAGGTCACTGAGGTGCACAGATTGGCAGGATTAGCACAAGTCCCACAGCACAGCATTGGAACTAGTTGCTTCAGGCTTAGCTTAATGCTGTGTGCGCAGTGCACTACAGGCAGCCACTGTAGCATTACCGCACAGTAGATTTTCACTCACAAGGCACAAGGCAGATTAACCTCCCACTCTCAGTTGCCATACACAAGTGCCGGCCCTGTGTACAGGTCACCAAAACTTCTAAATCGTTCATACTTACAGATGGAAGTATATAAACAAGCTTCAAAAGTTTATTGAAGAATTCCGGAACTGGAATCAATTCTATAAGAAGCTCATTACAATAAAATCTCTACGTGTTTCAACTTTTCACCTGTAGCTTCAAAAGATTTACATTAATTTTAACGAAAAATTAATTTAAATGTTTAAGGAAAATTCAATTTTGTTTTGTTTTTAAAAAAATTAAAAATTGAATAGTGCAGGGAATGAATTTTCAGGGAAAGGAATGTCCTTAAATATTCATTACACAATTTTTGTTTATAACAAAAATTTCTTCCGTGCACATCCCTAATAAAAATACATATAAATACATAAATACATATGTACAAACATATAAACATATATACACATGCAATGGCCTCCACTAGAAATTTTGGGGGCCCTTACTAAACTGGTGGTGTACCCTAGAAAATTTGCAGATCAAGTGATTTTGCAGATTGTACATGGAGTGTGTGCAGTCTCCAAACATGCAAGCATGTTGCTTACCACCATATCAGTGGTGGTTCATGTCACGTGTACAATACATATTATCACCAAAGCTTTAATGACTTTTAAAATCTTCTTTGCAAATCAATCTTATTTTATCACTATAATGGGGTACAATGAATAAAGAAAAGACACAAAATGCAGATTGGGACAGAAGGTCCTTCTCCCAAGAGAGCTTATAATCATAGTAGTATTTTTAGAAATGGGGGACAACTAATAAATGCCAGTGCCTGATAATAACTAAGCATTCAAATATATTTGCACATTGCTTGCATTTGCTGACTGAATTTTTCAATGTAAGCTAACCGGGGACAAATAAAGGAATACTGTAGGCAAAAAAAAAAATATAACTCTGAAAAAAGAACACTTCAATGAGTTAAAATATATATTTACATGAAAAGGTTAAAAAGGCAGTTTAAACTGAAACTAAAATGCACATTTTTCGAGTATATCCATTGTTTATTGACTGATAGACACACACACTTGTGCTAGTGGACATGCCCGGTGAAAAAAATAGGTTTGTTCAGTACATGCACATCTGTTTTTACAAAACAAAAGGCTGTAACATATTTTAAATACAACAGAGAAAATGAATTAGTGCAATGTCTCCCATACCTCCAGTTAGACTGTTCAATGGAGTGTGACTATGAATGAGCTGAACTGCATTCACTTACATGGCAAATGATACCTTGAAATTAGGCTAGTTAGAGACTTTTAATAATGGACTCCCAGGAAACACACACTTTTTATAGTCAACAGTTTTTGTTTTAAATGTTTCTTTATCTTTTGTCTCATGTTTACACACACATCTACACAATACCACACCACACACAATACTACACTATACAACACACACCTAATACCACTCCCCAAACAGCACACCAGTACCACACCACATCTAGTACTACACCACACAGTACCACACACTGCACACACCACAGTGCACACACACACACTACCACACAATGCACACAACACATAATACCACACACAATACCATTCACTGCACACACACACTACACAAAATACACACACTCAAATAAAAACTCACTCTTTCACACGCAGAAAAACACTGACAAACACAAATAAACACATTCTCTCACACACATAGACACACATACACATTCCCACACAAGCAGACATTCCCACACAAAGACACACACACACGCAAGAGAGAAATAACTGTAGGCATGTACAGTATGTTGCAAATGCACATCACCTTTTTTGGCTGTGTCTGTTTCCCAGCAAATCCTGATATTTGCATGTCTAGGTCTGACTCAGACTCAAACCTTGACACACAAATGGAAACACAAATTGTATGGGTCGTTCCCAGACAGGTGGCAACCTTAATTGGTTCTGGAACCAATTATCTGGGCTGGACAATTTGCAGATCAAGTGATTTTGCTGATGGCACTTGGAGCGTGTGCAGTTCACAAACATGTAAGCATGTTGCCTACTGCCAGATCAGTGGTGGTTCATGTCAAGTGTAACCACCAGTTTAGTAAGGGGCCTAAACAATTCTAGTGGTGGCCCTGCTCCCATAGAAAAGCTGTAAATAATGTGGAATTGTCATTTGTAACTGTGATGAGATTGGGAAGTGACGTCACCCGATTGGGGGCGGGGCTTAGGTCCGGTTGTCTGTGTGGCAGTTACTTAGTGAGATCAATGCTACCAGATGTGTGTTTCCATGCTCTACAATAAAATAGAGTTGTACCATCTTTGTTGTGTTCTGCATGTGTCCTGCATCTCATGACATGGTGTCAGAAGCTTTTGCCTGCGCTTCTGTTTCCTGATCGATGACGATGTCAAAGTTTACCCCACCTGAGCCTATTGATTTCTCTCAGCATGCAGCTTGGCCCACATGGCGTCAGCGGTTTCAGTGCTTCAGGATTGCTTCCAAGCTGGACAAGGAGAGTGGTGATGTACAAGTTAATTCTCTATACTCTATGGGGAAAGATGTGGAGCCAGTGTTCAATGCCTTTACTTTCCAAGAAGGGGAAGAATTTGACTTTGAAATAGTTTGTGCCCAAAAGAAATGTGATGCATGAGAGAGCTTGTTTTCACAAACGTGCTCAGCGTGTGGGAGAATCTGTGGAGTCATTTGTGAGCAGTCTGTATGAACTAGCTGAATTCTGTGAGTTTGGTGTTGCTAAAGAAGAGCAAATCAGAGACAGAATAGTCATAGGAATTGCAGATGCTGCAGTCTCACTGAAGCTACAGTTAGAGTCTGATTTAACATTAGATGCGGCTTTATTTTGCACAAATGTTAAAACACAAACATCATCGGCTAGATTACGAGTTGTGCGTTAGGTTTAAAAAGCAGCGTTAAGAGGTCCTAAAGCTGCTTTTTAATGCCCGCTGGTATTACGAGTCTTGCATGTACAGGTGTACCACTCACTTTTTTGGCCAGACTTGGAAATACCGCAAATCCACTTACGTAAATTGAGTATCCTCTTTTTTCAATGAGACTTGTATATCGCCGGTATTACAAGTCTGCCAAAAAGTGAGCAGTAGACCCTCTCCTGTCAAGACTGGTACCGCATTTTAACCCCTTAAGGACCAGCGACGTACCCTGAATGTCACTGGCCTTTTTTTGGGACTTGATTGTTATATAGCGCGGTCTTGCCACCAGCGTTGAGACTGCTCTATTCCACAAAGCCTGCTGGAGGGAGGGTATTAATAGCGTCTTCTTGCTAGACTTGTGCTATCATGTCCTGAAAAAACCCTTAATGACCAGTGACATACAGGGTACATTGTGGTCATTAAGGGGTTAAAGTCAGTAGTTAAGAGTTTTACACTACAACGCCGTAGCATAAAACTCTTAACTAAAGTGCTAAAAAGTACACTAACACCCATAAACTACCTATTGACCCCTAAACCGAGGCCCTCCCGCATCGCAAACACTAAATACATTTTTAACCCCTTATCTGCCGAACCGGACATTGCCGCCACTATAATAAACATATTAACCCCTAAACCGCCGCACTCCCGCCTCACAAACATTAGTTAAATATTATTAACCCCTAATCTGCTGGCCCTAACATTGCCTAACATCGCCCTAACATCCTATCATTAACAAAACTAAATACTTACCTATAAAATAAACCCTAAGCTAGCTACAATATAACTGTTACATTGTAGCTAGTTTAGGATTTATTTTTATTTTACAGGCAAGTTTGTATTTATTTTAACTAGGTAGAATAGTTACTAAATAGTTATTAACTATTTACTAACTACCTAGCTAAAATAAATATAAAGATACCTGTAAAATAAAACCTAACCTAAGTTACAATTACACCTAACACTACACTATAATTAAATGATTTCCCTAAATTAAATACAATTAAATACAATTAAATATAATTATCTAAAGTACAAAAAAACAAACACTAAATTACAGAAAATAATGAACAAATTACAAGATTTTTAAACTAATTACACCTAATCTAATCCCCCTAACAAAATAAAAAAGCCCCACCCCCCAAAATAAAAAAAAGCGCTACCCTACACTAAATTACAAATAGCCCTTAAAAGGGCCTTTTGTGGGGCATTGCCCCAAAGTTATCAGCTCTTTTACCTGTAAAAAAAATTACAAATCCCCCCCCAACATTAAAACCCACCACCCACAATTAGCCGATAGGATTGAGCTTGCATTCTATTGGCTGATTGCATAAGCCAATAGCATTTTTTCTACCTTAATTCCGATTGGCTGATAGAATTCTATCAGCCAATCGCAATTGAAGGGATGCCATCTTGGATGACGTCATTTAAAGGAACCTTCATTCAGTCTAAGTCGTTGCATGAAGACGATGCTCTGCGTCGGATGTCTTGAAGATGGACCCGCTTCGCGCCGGATGGATGAAGATAGAAGATGCCGTCTGGATGAAAACTTCTGCCCGTCTGGAGGACCACTTCGTCCGGCTTGGATGAAGACTTCTCCCGGCTTCGTTGAGGACTTCGGCCCATTTGGATGAAGACTTCTCCCGGTAAGGTGATCTTCAAGGGGTTAGTGTTAGGTTTTTTAAGGGGTATTGGGTGGGTTAGTTGTGTCGGTGGTGGGTTTTAATGTTGGGGGGGATTTGTAATTTTTCTTACAGGTAAAAGAGCTGATTTTTTGGGGGCAATGCCCCGCAAAAGGCCCTTTTAAGGGCTATTTGTAATTTAGTGTAGGGTAGGACTTTTTTATTTTGGGGAGGCTTTTTTATTTTGTTAGGGGGATTAGATTAGGTGTAATTAGTTTAAAAATCTTGTAATTTGTTTATTATTTTACTGTAATTTAGTGGGGGGGTTTGTACTTTAGATAATTTTATTTAATTGTATCTAATTGTATTTAATTTAGGGAAATAATTTAAATATAGTGTAGTGTTAGGTGTAATTGTAACTTAGGTTAGGTATTATTCTACAGGTAACTGTATTTATTTTAGCTAGGTAGTTATTAAATAGTTAACAACTATTTAATAACTATTCTACCTAGTTAAAATAAATACAAACTTGTCTGTAAAATAAAAATAAATCCTAAGATAGCTACAATGTAACTATTAGTTATATTGTAGCTAGCTTAGGGTTTATTTTATAGGTAAGTATTTAGTTTTAAATAGGAATTATTTAGTTAAAGATAGGAATTTTTATTTAGAGTTCTTTTAATTATATTTAAGTTAGGGGGTGTTAGGGTTAGACTTAGGTTTAAGGGTTAATACATTTAGTATAGTGGCGGCAATGTTGGGGCGGCAGATTAGGGGTTAATAAATGTAGGTAGGTGGCGGAGATGTTAGGGCCGGCAGATTAGGGGTTAATAATATTTAACTAATGTTTGCAAGGCGGGAGTGCGGCGGTTTAGGGGTTAATATGTTTATTATAGTGGCGGCGACATTGGGGCGGCAGATTAGGGGTTAATAAGTCTAGGTAGGTGGCTGCGACATTGGGGGTGGCAGAGTAGGGGATAATAAATATAATGTAGGGGTTGGCAATGTTGGGGGCAGCAGATTAGGGGTTCATAAGTATAATGTAGGTGGCAGCGGTGTCCGGAGCGGCATATTAGGGGTTAATAATTATAATGTAGGTGTCGGCGATGTCGGGGCGGCAGATTAGGGGTTAATAAGTGTAAGATTAGGGGTGTTTAGACTAGGGGTTCATGTTAGGGTGTTAGGTGTAGACAAAAAATGTATTTCCCCATAGGAATCAATGGGGCTGCGTTAAGGAGCTTTACACTGCTTTTTTTCAGGTGTTAGACTTTTTTTTCAGCCGGCTCTCCTCGTTAATTCCTATTGGGAAATTGTGCATGAGCACGTTACACCAGCTCACCACTAACATAATCAGCGCTGGTATTGGAGTGCGGTAATGAGCAAAATTTTGTTCAACGCTCACTTCTTGTCTTATTTGTAAAAATTCGTAATATCAGCGCTGTCTATAAGTGAGCGATGGGCATAAACTGCTCGTTAGCACCGCACAGCCTCTAATGCAAAACTCGTAATCTAGGTGCATGTTTGTGTGATTATATACACATTAAAACTGAGGGTGAAATCCCCAAAAGGTACTGATACTGCTGTCCTCGTGATAATAACCCATATAAAGGTGGGCTTTCAAGTGTCAAAGAAAACAGAGTTAGTGTAGCAATTTTAAACTCTGTGATATACGCACTATGCCCAAATGCCAATTGATGCAGTTTGCCTTAAAACGAAAATGGAGAACGATTCTCCCTGTGTCAATGTCTCGCAGAAAAGCAATACCCGAAAAAGTCCTTTATGGTGCCCAGATGAATATCCTATAAGGAGGATGTCCTTGGATGGAAAATCTGTCAGTGACAGAGTTCGTTGCTGTACTGTGTTTGCAGTAAAGGATCCCGTTGGTTTTGCCAGACTGGAAATTACATCAGAAGTGGGCGTGCCCTTACGATAACTTCATCAGAGTGTCTGCCCATGGAGCTCTTGAGGAGGCTTTTATAGCATATTGGAAACTAATAGAAGAGTATTGCTTGCAGATATTTACTTATCTATATTATTCTCAAAAAACTTTTCAGCGCATTTGCAACTGAAAATAACAATTGTGACAATAGTTTACAAAAGTTAGTAAAGTGGTGACCATGACTCATGATTTTTCCATGTGTTTACATTGAAAATCAACATGCTTATTAGAAATTATCTCATTTTTTACTTACAAAATGCCTTTGACTACGTATTTACACATAGATGCTAGGGCACATGAAATGAAATACATGCCTTATTATACAAAAACACTTGTCAACGTTTACAGTTGAAATACAGCAACCATATATTCGATGTTTGTATATATATATATATATATATATATTAAGCTAAAAGGGAAAAATAGTAACTCTTAATCCAGCACATAGGGATAAATAAGGTAAATAAAGTTAAATGGATCAGTACTAACCTATAGAAAACACAGGCAAATAGCAGGTCAAGTTATAAATCACTTTTATCAGAAATCAAAATCATAAGCAACAAAACATAGTATACATATTCAAAATTGTTGTGGCAATAAAATTAAATTAACTGAAAGTCCCATATAAATCTGTGAACTGTATTAAGGAACCCTATATAGAGGCTTCTATTCCAGGGTATATATAAGAGATGAATCCTGGTTTACTTTGTGAGACAACTCAGTCCCATATATAGTTCTCCATCAATCTGAAAACATCCTGCAAACAGTGAAAGTCTATTTAAAAAGACAGGTAATGTGAACAGTTCCGTTGTTAATAATCACAATTTCCACAACAGCAGTAATCACAGCGTTCACAATTAACCCAAGATCGACAGGATCAAATGTTGCAAGACAGGTAATTGAACAGTGTTCTGTAATATCGCTACTTACACAGCAGCTACTGCGGTGGTCAGTTGGTCCCGGTTTTCCTTGTAAATACAACTCCGCTTCTGTTATTAAAACATTATTACCTGTCCTGTGAATTCCTTCTGTCTCAAAAGTATCCTGAATGTGCAAGGCTCTTAGTGGTGAATCCCACGCCTTACTTGTTTGCAGGACGCTGTAGTTTGGCTCCTTTCATCTCCACAGTATAGACTGGACTTCAGCGTGTGCTCGGTAGAGATCAGCTGTTACTCCACCGGCATTCTAAGCAGCTATGCGCGTTTCACCCACAAAGCATTGGGCTTTTCTGGCTGAGTTTGTAATTAGTTGCAGATCTGTGTATCCTTAAGTTTGCCTGGAAACTCCTCTTTTTTCCTTCTTTTTGATTGCCAGGTGTATAATTTGTATCCATAATCAAATGCTATGTTGCCACAATTGTTACTATTCATGCTAATTTAACTAGAGTGATATAATATTTCCAAAGATAGATTTATATCCTACGATAAATATATACAACATTTCCAAAGATAGATTTATATCCTACGATAAATATATACAACAACATTATAGTTCAAATTTTTCAAGATAATCTGCTAACCTTAAAAGCATATATATGGTTAATAATTATTTGGTGCATAGTTGATTTCTTCATTTAGACCTAGGGGTTTCAGTGATTTTAGATTATGTATCCATTTGCATTCCAATTGCAAAAGTTTTTTATCTAAATCCCCCCCTCTACCTTTGAAATCTACTGCCTCCAAACCTCTGAATATTAATTGTTTTTTATCACTTTGATGGCATTCTAGAAAGTGTCTGGCTACTGCACTTGTTTTTATATTCACATTTTTAAAATCCCTTTTGTGTTCTTTTATACGCTCACATAATTCTCTGTATGTTTTTCCTATATAGAACATGGGACATTTGCAGAACACCATATATACAATTCCTTCACTGCCACAAGATATATGCCCTTTGATTTTATGTTTTTTGCCATCTTTGTCAGTAAATCTACTATCTGTTGCCATATTCTGGCAAACTGAACAGTGGCTACATTTGTAGTTCCCATCTTTGTTTCTCCATTTTTCCAACCAAGAGGATTTGGGTTTATAGGAAAGATGACTCCTTACTAATTTATCCTTTAAGTTATTTGCTTTCCTTGCTGTCAAAGATGGCTTATCTCCAATGATATCAGATAGGGAGGATTCAGCTTGTAAAATATGCCAATGTTTTTCTAGGATTCTTCTTATTGTTTGCCATTTATTATTATAGTTTGTTATAAATCTTACTGGGCCTGAATTTAATAATTCCTTTTCATTATGCATGTATAGTAGATTATCCCTAGTTTTGAGTTTTGACCGATTATAGGCTATTTTTAAAGTTTTATCCGGGTACCCTCTCTCTCTGAATCTGTTTTTAAGGTCCCTGGCCTCCAATCTAAATTTCTCCTCTTCAGAACAATTACGCTTTAGTCTTAAATATTGACCATAAGGTATATTATTTATTAATGCTTGCGGATGATGGCTATTATAGGCTAGCAGTGTATTTCCTGCTGTTGGTTTCCTATATGTGGATGTTTCTATTTTATTTTTAAGTATCATTACATTTAGATCTAGAAACGAAATAACTGATTTATCCTGTGAGAATGTGAATTTTAAATTCCAATTACTGGAGTTCAAATTATTCATAAATGTTGTTAAATTTTCTTCCGTATTTTCCCAGATAACTAAAATGTCATCTAGAAATCTTAACCATAGGCCTATACTGTTATTCTGGTTAAATTCATTATCCAGGACACAATCCTGTTCCCATTTCCCTAAGTATAAACAGGCATAGGTTGGGGCACAACATATCCCCATCGCTGTGCCAAGTATCTGTTCATAATATTTGCCATTAAATATAAAGAAGTTATGTTTTAGAATGAATTTAAGTAATTCTAAGACAAATGCTGTATGCTTGTCATATGCCGGACCTCTTTGTTGCAAATAAAATTTGCATGCTTCAATTCCTTGATTATGTGGAATTGAAGAATATAGCATCTCTACATCAATTGCTACCAAAATTGTGTCTTCTTTAACTGTAATATCATCTAACTTTTTTAGAACATCCAATGTATCTTTTATATATGATGGCAGATTTTGTAGGTATGGGCGTAAACAAAAATCCACATATTGGGAGATATTTTCTGTAATTGAACCTTGGCCTGAAACTATTGGTCTCCCAGGCGGGGGGATTTTTCCTTTATGGAGTTTTGGAATAGTATAGAAAGTTGGTACTATAGGATATTTTACATAAAGGTATTGAAATTCTTTTTTAGTGATCAAATTATCCTCCAAAGCCCCTGATAATATAGATTTTAGCTGTTCATTATATTTTTGTGTTGGATCAGATTTTAAGAGTTTATATTGTGTTTTGACTTTTAATTGCCTTTCACATTCCTCAATATAATCTTTGGTATTAAGTACCTGTCACGATCGCTCAGCTGCTCAGCTGCTGATCGCTTCCTTCCTTCTGCTTGTGCCGGCGCGGTAGCGCTTCCCTGGTTGCCTGGCAACCCTGTGTCGCACCGGCCACTTCTGCTGACATCAGAAGGTCTTCTTATTCCGGCGTCTCCTCTCCTCGGTGCCTGTTTGTTCTACTTGACCGGCTTGTGAGTACTTTTTGAACTTCTTGGCTTGTTTAACTTCAACTTGCTTAACCCCTATCTGCCTGATACCTGTTAACTGGACTTTGCTTGTTTGATAATCCTTCTGATTAACCCCAAACTGTCTGATTACTTGTTGCTGGACACTGCTTGTTTGACAATTCTACTGATTAACCCCAAACTGCCTGATTACTTGTTGCTGGACACTGCTTGTTTGACAACTCTACTGATTAACCCCAAACTGACTGATTACTCGTTGCTGGACACTGCTTGTTTGACAATTCTACTGATTAACCCCAAACTGCCTGATTACTCATTGCTGGACACTGCTTGTTTGACAATTCTACTGGTTAACCCCAAACTGCCTGATTACATGTTGCTGGACATTGCTTGCTTGATTACTCTACTGGTTAACCCCTACCTGCCTGATTACATGTTGCTGGACATTGCTTGCTTGATTACTCTACTGGTTAACCCCTACCTGCCTGATTACACGTTGCTGGATATTCCTTGTTTGATTACTCTTTTCGGTTAACCCTATCTTCACAAAGTTTCTCCTCCTGACCCTGCTGTACCAACTTCCAGTTTATTTCAGTGAGTATTTTACTATAGCTGTCGCAGGGTCAGGTCCTGGTATATACTCACTGTGCTAGGGTGTTTACAAACCTCATTCTAGCATTTGGGTCTAACTCTGGACTTAACCTATCCTGACATTACAAACAGGCCATATAATGGACCCCGGTGAGTTATCCAGAGCTGTGGCTCTACAGGGACAGCTTCTTGGGACCCACTCTGCACACCTGCAATCCCTGGATTCTAAATTGGATCAAATTACTGCTCTTTTGCATAATCTCTCTCCACCTTCACAAGTCTCTGCAACTCCTGTTGTTCCTGCAGCCAGTTCTAACCCCGCATTTAATCCGCCACAACCTGCAGAACAGTTTATTCCCAGAATTCCGCTACCGGATAAATATGACGACAATCCTGAAGACTGTCGTGGATTTCTTAATCAGTGCCGTCTTCACTTCAGAAATAATCCTCAGATGTTTGTTTCCTCTTCCTCCAAGATCACCTTTTTAATTTCTCTTATGAAGAGTAAAGCCTTGGCTTGGGTTTCTCCACTGTTGGAAAAGGATGATCCTTTGCTTCATGATATTGACACTTTTGTATCCATATTTTCTTCTGTGTTTGATAAACCTGGTAGATCAGCGGCTGCAGAAGCAGGACTTTTAGATTTAAGACAGGAATCTCTTTCTGTAGCACAATACGCTATAGAATTCCGGACTTTAGCTGCTGAAACTATGTGGAATCATGGGGCCCTGCATGCAGCGTTTCGTAAAGGTCTTTGTGATCGTTTGAAAGATGAACTGGTTTATAGGGATCTTCCTGATTCTCTAGAAGAACTTATCAACTTATGTATCAAGCTAGATGCTCGTTACTCTGAGCGTCTCCATGAACGTGACCGTAACAGAAGATCCTTTATCAGATCTGCTTTCCGACCTATGCCTCGTTCACCAAATCTTCCTACTCCTAATACGTCTATCTCTGAGTCTAGTGAACCCATGGAGGTTGGTGCAATCAAATTATCCGAAGCTGAACGTCTCAGAAGACATAATCTGGGACTTTGTCTTTACTGTGGTATTAAGGGGCATATGTTAAAAGATTGTCCAACTCGTCCAGTAAAAGCCAGGGCTTAACTCCAGAAAGAGGGACTGAGTTAAGCCAAAGATCTTTTTCTACCCTCAATCCCAAGCTGTTTGTTCCAGTCACTGTCCGCTTTGGCAACACCAAATTTCGGGCTCAAGCACTCATCGATTCTGGAGCTGCAGGATAGTTTATGGATTCAGACTTTGTCAATGCCTTTCGTATTCCTTTGCTTTCGAAGAGCCAAGTTATTAAGGTCACTACTGTCAGTGGTCAACCCTTAGGTTCTGGTTTCATTCAATATTCTACGATACCACTTCTCATGTCTGTAGGAGTACTTCATTCCGAAACCATTTGTTTTGACATCATTTCTTCTCCACAGTTTCCTCTCATTTTGGGACTCCCTTGGCTTCAACTACATGATCCAGTTTTTTCCTGGTCTAAAGGAGAACTTGTTGCTTGGGGACCTTCTTGTTTCAAACAGTGTCTTCAGAATACTCCCAAAACTTCTAGTACAGTTGTGGCAGTTTTGGACATTCCTGATTCCTTGCCTGAACATTATCATTCTTTTTGTGATGTCTTTTCTAAAAAGGATGCTGAAGTATTACCTCCACACCGGACCTTTGATTGTCCCATTGATCTATTACCTGGAGCAGCTCTACCTAAGGGTAAAACGTATCCACTTTCTCGTCAAGAAAATGTTTCACTTGAGGAATATATCAAGGATAATTTGGCCCGAGGTTTTATCCGCCCTTCTTCTTCTCCAGTAGGAGCAGGTTTTTTCTTTGTGGAAAAGAAAGATGGAGGTCTTCGTCCTTGCATTGACTATCGTGCTCTTAATCAAATTACAATCAAGAATTGTTATCCACTTCCTCTCATTCCCGAATTATTTGATCGTCTCCAGGGTGCTTCCATCTTTACCAAATTGGATCTTCGTGGGGCATATAATTTGGTCAGAATTCGTAAAGGGGACGAGTGGAAAACTGCCTTCAACACTAGATTTGGGCACTATGAATATTTAGTTATGCCTTTTGGGTTATGCAATGCCCCTGCAGTTTTTCAACATTTTGTTAATGAAATATTCAGAGACTATCTTAATCAATTCGTTATTATCTATCTTGATGATATTTTGATTTACTCCCGGACTTTACAGGATCACGTTCATCATGTTACACTAGTACTCCAGAGATTACGTGAAAATTCTCTCTTTGCCAAGCTTGAAAAGTGCTCTTTTCATCAAGAATCTATTCATTTCCTGGGTTACATTATTTCACCATCTGGATTCAAGATGGATTCTGACAAACTGTCGGCTATTATAGATTGGCCTAGACCAACCTCCTTAAAATCTCTTCAAAGGTTCCTGGGGTTTGCCAATTACTATCGTAAATTCATAAAAGACTTTGCTAACATCTCGGCACCCCTTACAGCTCTTACTAAGAAGGGTCAGGATTGCAAGCATTGGTCTGATAAAGCCTTACAGGCATTTGAATCTCTGAAGTCTGCATTTACCTCGGCTCCCATTCTTTGCCATCCTGTTCCGAGTCTCCAATTCATCCTTGAAGTAGATGCTTCTCTGATCGCTGCGGGGGCTGTTCTATCTCAGCGAAATCCTGTTACTAGCAAGATCCTTCCTGTGGGATTTTTCTCCAAGAAGTTCAATACTTCTGAACTGAATTATGACGTCAGTAACAAGGAACTGTTAGCTATTAAGATGGCTTTGGAAGAATGGAGACATCTGCTTGAAGGCACGATTCAACCATTTCTTATTCTCACGGATCATAAAAATCTTCTGTATCTTCATACTACCAAACGCCTCAACTCACGTCAAGCCCGATGGGCTCTGTTCTTTTCCAGATTTAATTTTGTCCTCTCTTATATTCCTGTTTCTAAGAATATGAAAGCAGACGCTTTATCTAGACAATTTCTGGCCTCTGATTCTACAGTTTTGGATTCTGAACCCATTCTCCACCCTGCTAAAGTTCTAGCTCAGTTATCTACTTTTCCTTTCCAAGCATTACAGTCTGCTCAAACCTCTGTTCCTTCATCCTTTAACATACCTCCTGGGATCTTGTTTGTACCTACAGAATTCTGCCTCAAACTTCTTCGTTGGGCTCATGATAATGTTCTGTCTGGACATCCAGGAGTGTGTAATACTTTGTGGAGAATCAAACAACATGTCCGGTGGCCTTCCATGGTCAAAGATGTCAAGGATTATGTTGCAGCTTGTCATTCCTGTACCTCTAATAAACAGTCTTCATCTTTACCTCTTGGACTCTTACAACCTCTGCCTGTTCCGTATTATCCCTGGTCTCATGTTTCCATGGACTTTATTACAGATCTTCCTAATTCTGCCGGAAACAAGACCATATGGGTTGTGGTAGACAGATTTTCCAAAGCTGCTCATTTTGTTCCATTACCTGGATTACCATCGGCCCAGAAACTCGCTGAATTGTTTATACTCCATATCACCAGATTACATGGTTTTCCTTTGGACATAGTTTCTGATCGAGGAGTTCAATTTGTCTCCAGATTTTGGAAATCTCTGTGCAAACAGTTTGGAGTTACCGTATCTCTTTCTACTGCCCATCACCCTCAGTCCAACGGTCAAACGTAGCGGGTAAATCAATCTCTTGAATCCTATCTCAGACACTATGTTAATCATCAGCACTCCAATTGGTCTCAACTTCTTCCCTTAGCTGAACTTGCTTACAATTCCCATTTCAATTCTTCCTTACAGACTTCTCTTTTTAAGACAGCCTATGGATTTGTACCTAGAACTTTTCCTATGTCTTTGGGAGGTTCTGGAGTTCCTGGAGCAGATTGTACAGTGAGAAATCTTTGTAAACACTGGAAGAAGATTCGGGACATTCTTCTTCTCTCTTCTCAAAAGTATAAACGATTTGCTGATCGCAAACGTCGTAAGGCACCCTCATTTCGGACTGGAGACAAGGTTTGGATTTCCACCAGATTCATTCGACTCAAACAACCTTGTGCTAAATTGGGTCCTAAATACATTGGACCATTCAGGATTGTTTCCAAGGTATGTTCTACTGCCTACAGGGTGGCTTTACCAGACAACTTGAAGATTCACCCTGTCTTTCATGTATCTCTCCTTAAACCAGCAGTCACCAACCGGTTTTCCACCAAATGTATAGTTCCCTCTCTGTTCCTTGTGGATGGTACTTCAGAATTTGAGATCAGTCAAATTCTTGATTCCAGATTACGGGGTAACCGTCTATATTATTTGGTCCATTGGAAGGGATATCCCATCACTGAACGTTCCTGGGAACCTGCTTCTCATGTCCGTGCCTCTGCTTTGATCAAACAATTCCATGCCCAGAATCCTTCAAAGCCTGTTCGTGTCCCCCAGAGGGGTCCTTGAGGAGGGGGCACTGTCACGATCGCTCAGCTGCTCAGCTGCCGATCGCTTCCTTCCTTCTGCTTGTGCCGGCTCGGTAGCGCTTCCCTGGTTGCCTGGCAACCCTGTGTCGCACCGGCCCCTTCTGCTGACGTCAGAAGGTCTTCTTATTCCGGCGTCTCCTCTCCTCGGTGCCTGTTTGTTCTACTTGACCGGCTTGTGAGTACTTTTTGAACTTCTTGGCTTGTTTAACTTCAACTTGCTTAACCCCTATCTGCCTGATACCTGTTAACTGGACTTTGCTTGTTTGATAATCCTTCTGATTAACCCCAAACTGCCTGATTACTTGTTGCTGGACACTGCTTGTTTGACAATTCTACTGATTAACCCCAAACTGCCTGATTACTTGTTGCTGGATACTGCTTGTTTGACAACTCTACTGATTAACCCCAAACTGCCTGATTACTCGTTGCTGGACACTGCTTGTTTGACAATTCTACTGATTAACCCCAAACTGCCTGATTACACGTTGCTGGACATTGCTTGCTTGATTACTCTACTGGTTAACCCCTACCTGCCTGATTACATGTTGCTGGACATTGCTTGCTTGATTACTCTACTGGTTAACCCCTACCTGCCTGATTACACATTGCTGGATATTGCTTGTTTGATTACTTTTTTCGGTTAACCCTATCTTCACGAAGTTTCTCCTCCTGACCCTGCTGTACCAACTTCCAGTTTATTTCAGTGAGTATTTTACTATAGCTGTCGCAGGGTCAGGTCCTGGTATATACTCACTGTGCTAGGGTGTTTACAAACCTCATTCTAGCATTTGGGTCTAACTCTGGACTTAACCTATCCTGACAGTACCACTACATTTCCACCTTTGTCCGATGGCTTAATTGTGATGGAAGTATCCTCACTTAATTCTCTCATGGCTTGTCTTTGTAACTGGTTTACATCATCCACAAATCACTATCTACATCCAAGAGATTAATATCCTTCTCTACCATTTTTACAAAATTATGGACTAGTGGAACTGATGAAAGTGCTGGCATGTATTCTGATTCTAAAACCAATTCTAATACTCTCTTCTTCTATCTGTTCCTGTGAAGTCGTTTGTATATTTTCCTTTTCTAAAGATTCTAAATTTCTTAAAGATTCTAACTCATGCATATTAAAAATTTGAGTATTTGGCTTGTGTTTATATTGTTTTTTCAAAATAACCTTCCTTGCAAATAAGTTCAAATCTTTAACCAAAGTGAATTTATCACATTTTGCTGTAGGTGAAAAAGTTAGACCTTTGCTAAGTAATTCTATATGCTCTTTATTAAGTGATTTGGTAGATAAGTTAACCACATTTATTTGTTCTGTCGTTCTTTCTGTTGAAATCTTGTTTGGTACAGTCTCCTCCCTCTTTGACTGCTTATGTTTCCTCCCCCCTCTTCTCCTTTTGTAGTTATTTTGGGGTCTAAAAAACGTTTTTGTTTCTCTCTGAATGTTTTTCAATTTTGTTAGTCCTCCCCACTTGAATTCTCTGTTTCTGAGCCACTTGTCATATTTCCTGTATAATCATATACTTTATTCTCATTATAGTCTGACCAATCTCTCTGAAATTTCCGTTTTTTTCTAAATTTGATTGCATCCTGTACTTTTCTTATTTCCATTTTAACCATGCCTAGTTGTTTTTCATATTCCTCATTCTCTTTCCATATATTCAAATTTTCTTTTATCTCAGTTAATTCTGTTTCAATTTGGGTTAATCTTAACTTGTTTTCTTCTATCATTAATTTCATCCATTTTTGTGAGCATTCACTTGCATATTCCTCCCATTTCTTTCTAAAATCTTCTAAGAGTGGGTCATTTAAATTGGTTCCAGGTTTCTTCCTAATTCTAAGCCCTCTTGGTATAATTTCTGACTCTATATATTTATTCAGACTAGAGATTTCCCATTTTAGCCTCTGTTCCTTTAATAATTTCTTTTTATAATCTTTAAATGTTTTGTATATACTTGTATTATCTGATATTGTCTGTGTTGTAGTTCCCCCTTCTGTTGGTATAGAGAATGTTTCATTAACATCATAATCCCATTCATTATCATTTAATTCTGCCATATTCTTAAGGAAATATTTTTATTTGTGTCCTGAAAACTAAACCTGGATTTCCTAGGTGTACTAAAACCTAATATCCAAATGTGTGCACAATACTTGAAAGACTTCTACTGAAGGCAAGAACATTTATAATATATAATGCATCAGCACTCCATTTATATATAATTACTTCCCAAAAATTAAAGGATTAGTGGGGAAAATCTGTCAGTGACAGAGTTCGTTGCTGTACTGTGTTTGCAGTAAAGGATCCCGTTGGTCTCGCCGGACTGGAAATTGCATCAGAAGTGGGCGTGCCCTTACGATCACTTCATCAGAGTGTCTGCCCATGGAGCTCTTGAGGAGGCTTTTATAGCATATTGGAAACTAATAGAAGAGTATTGCTTGCAGATATTTACTTATCTATATTATGCTCAAAAAACTTTTCAGCGCATTTGCAACTGAAAATAACAATTGTGACAATAGTTTACAAAAGTTAGTAAAGTGGTGACCATGACTCATGATTTTTCCATGTGTTTACATTGAAAATCAACATGCTTATTAGAAATGATCTCATTTACTTACAAAATGCCTTTGACTACGTATTTACACATAGATGCTAGGGCACATGAAATGAAATACAGCAACCATATATTCGATGTTTGTATATATATTTATATATATATATACTGTATATAGTATGGAAATATTTACAGACAAAAACTGATTGTGGCTGATGATTTATATGTCCTCACAATAAAACAATGAACATACTTGTGAGTGAGGACATAATTGCTTATAGATACACACTGTGTGTTGCGTGTATGTGCACTTGTAACTTAGAGCACAGAAGGAATTTACCTATGTGCTTATACATGTGTTAGCATCATTAAACATTGTAGACAGCAAAAAAGAAAGCATAGAGACACGGGGGAAAAGGAACAGGTTGCTGTTTCATTATGTATAGAGTGAGTAATCTATATGAACTTACATCTTGTATTTAAACATCCACTGTTGTACGTAAACTCTATATTTATGTTAAGATTACAGAAAGGCAGCAAGATCTACTGTATGTCTTTGTTGAGACTTATTGGTTGCAAAGTTTTAAATGATGAATCCAATAGTTCTCCCTTTTGCGTAATTCCAATAGTTTCTGTCTACCTTTAGAGCTGGGTACCTGCTCAATTGCTTTAATTGTAACATTATCACTGTTATTTGACACTGTTCAAAATGTTTCCCAATCCCATATTCTGAATCTGCTTCTTTAATATTATTTATGTGTTCTTACACTCGCCTTTTCAGACTCCTTTTTGTGTGCCCTATATAGAATTTCTGGCATGAGCATTCTAATAAATATATCACAAATTCAGATTTGCAGTTATGGAAACTTTCTATTGGTATTTGTTCTGTGCCATTTTTAGTAATCCATTTGTTCATTTCCTTATTTTTATTTGTATTGCTGCAGTATACACAATTTTTTTAAAAAATATTTTAATGGGAGGGATTTTTTCTCTATTTCTTGTTCTCTTTAATGTGTTGGGTGCAAGGATATTTTTAATGCATTTATTTTTTCTATATGTCACTTTAGGCGGTTCAGTGATGATATTGGCTAGTATTGGATCCTTTATTAGGATTCCCCAGTGTTTATTCAGAATTCTCTCTATTTGTTAGCAGCATTTGTGTATGTAATAATGTATCAAGTTAGTGTGATTTTGTTCTCAGTTTCACTTTTATTGTCTTTTGTTTCCAAAAGGGTTCTTCTATTAGTATTCTTTACTTTTTCATAAGCTTCGTCCACTATAGTTTCTGGATTTTTTTTTTCTTTACATTTTAATTCAAGCATTTCGGATGCGGTCTCAAAATCCTGATCTTTACTACAATTTTGCTTAATTCGTTGAAATTGCCCGTAAGGGATGTTATTGGTCCAGTTAGGATGGTGACAACTGTTCGCGTGTAAGTAACCGTGTCATTTTTTTGTGTGTCATTTAAATATTCATCTTTTGTTAGGAGCCAAAAATACCTGTCGAGCTCTGCCCATCTAATGCATGCATGTATGTTAGGTTTCTCCAATCACAATCGACTCTTAAATAAGTTTTCCTACTAACAGACGCTGATTTGTGCAAGTGCAATTTGAAATAGCTAAATGAAAAATATTAAAGTGCACTGCTAAACTGTCTTACAAGAAAGCAACTAACTGGACAAGAAGAAAGCTGTGGGCGGAGTTCGGAGGCCATTTTCAGCTGCTAACAAATTATCATTATGTTCATGTATTTCTTACAAGCGTATAGATGTTGCAAGATGCTTGTCTGATATGTAAAAATAAAGAATAAGTATTGGGTCTAGACTGTCACTTTAATGCATGTTTTTATGTGTTTATTTGATTACAGGTTTTACAGTGTACACTCAATATTCTTTTTAAATGCTTATTCTATTGGGCACTATACTTTATGCATCACACAAACTCTACAAACACACAACACACAAACAAAGCAAACAAACACCAAACAATACACATAATACAAAAACACACACACACACACGATCCATTATTTTTTAGCAAAAATCATATACAATCTACTAATAAAAGTGAATGGTTAATTATTTTAGGCAAAGCATCTTAAACCGGCCAAACCATATACTTTTAATGGATAGAGCAGGGAGCACTGCCAGAAGGTTATTGTGCTCATAGTACAAGTGATGAGTTAAGTATTGCACTTAAACCCAATCCAATATAGCCTTGTAAAATGTAGTGCTTTTTGAGACCTGAAGTAAACCATTATCGCTTGCTCGCATGAACATGCTATAAAAATACAGGTTTTCAGTTATATTTAGCTTTAACAGTTATGAAACAAAGGAATAATAACAAACCAAGAAAAAAATTGTGGCAGAATAAAAGGGATATGGTATATGATGAGGCGCTGGACCGGAAGTATATATTTGTGTATATACTGAATATGGTGTATGTATGAAGTATTTATTTCATGTAATTGGCAAGAATCCATGAGCTAGTGACGTATGGGATATACATTCCTACCAGGAGAGGGCAAAGTTTCCCAAACCTCAAAATGCTTATAAATACACCTCCCACCACACACATACTTCAGTTTTACAAACTTTGCCTCCTATGGAGGTGGTGAAGTAAGTTTGTGCTTAGGTTTTATGATTTCGTCTATGATAAGTGCGTCTAAGCATTCTGAAGCCCAATTCCTCTCAGAGTACAGTGTTTGTCAGAGGGATGTGAAGGGAGTATCGCCTATTGATTTTATGGTTTCTCTCACGGGAAATCTTTTCAAGGGTTCTCTGTTATCGATCGTAGGAATTCATCTCCTACCTCCCTTTTCAGATCAACGATATACTCTTATATACCATTGCCTCTGCTGATAGTTTTCAGTACTGGTTTGGCTGTCTGCTATATGTGGATGGGTGTCTTTCGGTAAGTATGTATCATTTTTTAAGACACTCTCAGCTATGGTTGGCGCTTTATGTATTAATATAAAGTTTTAACTATATGTATTTTACTTATATTTGCCATGAGACAGGTCTATGTATATTTCCCTTTGCAGTCTAAACAGTTTCAGTATAGGAATCATGTTTGGGAAGTTTATTTAAACTGTTTTTCTTACCTGGGGTTTCAGTCTTTTTCTAATTTGACTTGTTTTTCAATTTTTTTGCAGGCAAATCTAGGTTCGCGAGGACGCAAAATGCCGTTATTTATTGCGTCATTCTTTTTTTTTTAAAGTTCTTTTTTATTGGATAGAAGAAGCACATGCAAGTATACATATAACAGAGACAGCTGTTCTCCAACAGTAGGAGAAATGATATAAATACATGATAAATATTTTGTTACATCAGACAGCTATACAGTCTCTAAGAAAGTTCAATGTAGGATATGCACGTTCTTAGATATTAAGAGGACTAATGGCATATATGTCAATTAAATCATGCGTCTCCTTCCACTATTTTCAAATTTTGTATTCTACTATATACATTTATTAAACACTTATATTAACAAACACTAAAACAATAATAGAAGAACTTATTTTTGGCTAGTTTCACATCATGTCACTGGCCCATCTCTCACACCTAGAAACCTATGAAGAAGGTTAGAGTATGTTGCTCCACTCTCCTCTAAGTGTCACCTCAATAAACACCTCATGGTGCAAGAAGGGATGCAGCACCTGTTTTTGTTGATTAAGAGGGAGGCTCAGTATATAACTTTGCCATTTGCATAGAAAGTGTCTCAGCCACCTTTTGGTATCTAAGGTAGCATCAAATTGCTCTATATACATTTGCCGTTGCATCTTATGCTTGTATTGGGTTAGTGTAGGTGAGGTTTTGGAGGTCCACTGCGCAAAAATACATTGTCGGGCCAGTAGGGTGCTAAGGTTAAGCATGGAGTGTAGTGATTTATGTTGCCCTTCCCACGAAAATAGGAAAATTGATTTGGAGTCAAAAAGGAGATCAGTATTAAGTGTTTTCTTAATCCAGTATTGTAATCGTCTCCAGAATTGAATTACATAAGGACATTCAAAAAAGTAATGTTTAAGTGTAGGGTCTGGTAATGAACACTTAATACATTGGTTTGGCAGGTCTGTGTTCCAGTGGAATCTACACGCGGGTGTGATGTAGTCCCTGTTTAACATTCTAACCTGCATTTCCCTAATATGTATTGCTAAACTCGCTGCCTTTGTTCTGTCCAGGCTGGTGAATATGTCTCCTAGGGATATGTCCCCCAAGTCTTCTCTTTGTAATTTAGTCAGCATATTTCACATGACGTCCTTGGCAGCATGTGTGAGCAAAAGGCGGTATATAGGTGAAATGGAAAAATTGCCCAGTTTAAATGAAACATGGATATGAGCTCAAGGAGAGGATTGCCAGAAATCTTCATGGCATGACATTAATGTGTTAGTATAGTGTCGGGCTTGTAGGTATGCATAGAAATGTGAATTTGGTAGATGGTACTGGTTCTTAAGGTTCTGATAGGTCCTGACTGTGTGCGACAAGGGATCTAAAAGGTCGCCCACGGATCTGAGTCCCTGAAGTTGCCAAGTACGGAAGGGGGCTGTTTCATTCCCTGCTGGGAAGTCCACATTTCCCACAAGTGGAATATACTTAGCGGTGGGGGATCTGTTTCCCAGGTATTTAAATGCTAGTTTCCATGCTTTCAAGGCATCTCTATACATGAAGTTAGTCTTAATGTCGGCGGGCATATTCGTAAAGGACATATATGGTAGGTAAGCTAAAGAATGTGGAGCGATGATTGCTGCCTCCAAGGATGGTTCCTGTTATTGCGTCATTCTTGGCGCAAAATTTTTTTTGCAAATTTTGTCATTTCCTGCGTCTTTGTTGATGTTAGTTGTTTTGGCACGAAGTCGCATCTGTTATGACGCAAGTTGCATCATTTCCTGGTGTTGGTTTTGAGCCAAAAATTTTTTTAACTTTCTTTTGCGTAATGCGTCATTCTTGGCACCAAAAATTTTAATTTTACCCCTCTCCCTCTATTGCTTGCTGTTTTCATGATTTTTGAAAGTTATTATTATGCCTGTTTTTTTATTTTATTTTTTGTTTTAAAAAATACTATCAATCAGCTAGATTATGAGTTTTGCGTTATGAGTGGCTCGGTAATAACTTGCAAGTTATTGTCACCGCTCACCTTTAATAACGCTGCTATTACAGGTTTGCAAAAACCCGGTGATATGGCTGCATTGAGCTCCATACCGCACACAAATACCAGCGCTGCTTTAAGCTGACGTGCTCGTGCACGATTTCCCCTTAGACTTCAATGGGGAGAGCCGGCTAAAAAAAAGTCTAACACCTGCAATAATGGAGCGTAAAGCTCCGTAACGCAGCCCCATTGATGTCTAAGGGGAAAAAAAATTATGTTTACACCTAACACCCTTACATAAACCCTGAGTCTAAACACCCCTAATCTGCCACCCCTGACATCGCCACCATTGACCTACACTTATTAACCCCTAATCTGCTGCCCCAATGTCGCTGACACCTACCTACACTTATTAACCCCTAATCTGCCGCCCCCTATGTCGCAGCCGCCACTATACTAAAGTTATTAACCCCTAAACCTCTGGCCTCCAACATCACTAACACTAAATAAATATATTAACCCATAAACCTAACCCTAAGTCTAACCCTAACACCCCTAACTTTAATATAATTAAAATAAATCTAAATAAAACTTACTATCATTACCTAAATAATTCCTATTTAAAAATAAATACTTACCTATAAAATAAACCCTAAGCTAGCTACAATATAACTAATAGCTACATTGTAGCTATCTTAGGTTTTATTTTTATTTCACAGCTAAGTTTGTATTTATTTTAACTAGGTAGAATAGTTATCAAATAGTTATTAACTATTTACTAACTACCTAGTTAAAACTAAATACAAATTTACCTGTAAAATAAAACCTAACCTGAGTTACACTAACACCTAACATTACAATAAAATTACAAAAAATAATAAACACTAAATTACACAAAATAAAAAAAAATGATCAAAAATATAAAAAAACAATTACTCCTAATGTAATAAACTGTAAGTGGATCTTCGAGGGTTAGTGTTAGGTTTTATTAAGGGTTTATTGGGTGGGTTTTATTTTTAGATTAGGGACTTTGGGCACTGTAAAAGAGCTAAATGCACTTTTAAGGGCAATGCCCATCCAAATGCCCTTTTCAGGGCAATGGAGAGCTTAGGTTTATTTATATAGGATTTTATTTGGGGGGTTTGGTTGTATGAGTGATGGGTTTTACTGTTGGGGGGTTGTTTGTAAAAATTTTTTTACAGGTAAAAGAGCTGATTTCTTTAGGGCAATGCCCAGCAAAAGGCCCTTTTAAGGGCTATTGGCAGCTTAGTTTAGGCTAGGGTTTTTTATTGGGGGGGGGTTATTTTGATAGGGCTATTAGATTAGGAGTAATTCGTTTTTATCTTTAATAATTTCTTTTTTTATTTTGTCTAATTTAGTGTTTATTATTTTTTATAATTTAGATAAATGTATTTTTTAATTTAATTTATTTAGTGTACTTTGTAACACTTTAGTTATGAGTTCAATCCTATTGGCTGATTGGGTCAGTCAATAGGATTTTTTACCCTTTCATTCTTCAAGATCCAGCCAAAGAAGAGGATGCTCTGTGCCGGATGTCTTGAAGATGGAGCCGTTCTACGTCGAAAGGATGAAGATAGAAGATGCCGTCTTGATCAAGACTTCTGCCCACCTGGAGGAAGACTTCTTTCCGCTTGGATGAAGACTTCTCCCGGCTTCGTTGAGGACTTCTGCCCACTTGGATGAAGACTTCTCCCGGCTTGATGAGGATGGATGTCCGTTCTTCAAAAACTGTAAGTGGATCTTTGGGAGTTAGTGTTAGGTTTTAGTAAGGGTTTATTGGGTGGGTTTTATTTTTAGACTAGGGTTTTGGGCACTGAAAAAGAGCTAAATTCCATTTTAAGGGCAATGCCCGTCCAAATGCCCTTTTCAGGGCAATGGGGAGCTTAGTTTTTTTTAGATAGGATTTTATTTGGGGGGTTTGGTTGTGTGGGTGGTGGATTTTACTGTTGGGGGGTTGTTTGTATTTTTTTTTACAGGGAAAAGAGCTGATTTCTTTGGGGCAAAGCCCCACAAAAGGCCATTTTAAGGGCTATTGGCAGTTTAGGATAGGTTTTTTTTTTTTATTTTGGGGGGCTTTTTTATTTTGATAGGGATATTAGAGTAGGTGTAATTAGTTTAAATATTTTGTGTAATTTAGTGGGGGTTTTTTGTAATTTATTTAATTGTATTTAATTAATGTAATTTATTTAATTTTAGTGTAATGTTAGGTGTTAGTGTAACTCAGGTTAGGTTTTATTTTACAGGTTAATTTGAATTTATTTTAACTAGATAGTTAGTAAATAGTTAATAACTATTTGATAACTAGTCTACCTAGTTAAAATAAATACAAACTTAGAAGTGAAATAAAAGTAAAACCTTACGCCTAGATTACAAGTTTTGTTGGTAAAGACCCGCGGTGCTAACAAGCCTTTTTTTTCAGCGCACCCTTAAGACAATGCTGGTATTACGAGTTGTCTGAATGGCTGCGTCAGCCTCAGAAAAGGGACCGTTGAGCCAAATTTAGCTCCACTTCAACTCTCAATACCAGCATTGCCTACGGTAGCGGTAAGCTGGAAAAACGTGCTCATGCACGAATTCCCCATAGGAAACAATGGGGCTGAGTTGGCTGAAAAAAAAACGTAACACCTGCAAAAAATCAGCGTTCAGCTCCTAACGCAGCCCCATTGTTTCCTATAGGGAAACACTTTCTAAGTCTACACCTAACACCCTAACATGAACCCCGAGTCTAAACACCCCTAACCTTACACTTATTAACCCCTAATCTGCCGCCCGTGCTATCGCTGACACCTACATTATATTATTAACCCCTAATCTGCCGCTCCGGACACCGCCGCAACCTACATTATAGATATGAACCCCTAATTTGCAGTCCCTAACATCGCCAACACCTATATTATATTTATTACCCCCTAATCTGCCCCCCCCCAACGTCGCCGCCACCTACCTACACTTATTAACCCCTAATCTGCAGACCGGACATAGCCGCCACTGTAATAAATGTATTAACCCCTAAACCACTGCACTCCCTCCTCGCAAACACTATAATACATTTTATTAACCCCTAATCTGCCCTCCCTGACATCGCCGCCACCTACCTACAATTATTAACCCCTAATCTGCCACCCCCAACGTTGCCGCTACTATAATAAAGTTATTAACCCCTAAACCTAAGTCTAACCCTAACCCTAACACCCCCCTAAGTTAAATTTAATTTAAATAAAACAAACTAAATTTACTCCTATTCCTATTTAAAACTAAATACTTACCTATAAAATAAACCCTAATATAGCTACAATATAACTATTAGTTACATTGTAGCTATTTTAGGATTTATATTTATTTTACAGGCAACTTTGTATTTATTTTAACTAGGTACAATAGCTATTAAATAGTTAATAACTATTTAATAGCTACCTAGTTAAAATAATTACAAAATTACCTGTAAAATAAATCCTTACCTAAGTTACAAATACATCTAACACTGCACTATCAATAAATTAATTAAATAAATTAGCTACAATTATCTAAACTAAAATACAATTAAATAAACTAAACTATAGTACAAAAAAAACCAAACACTAAATTACAGAAAATAAAAAAAATTACAAGAAGTTTAAACTAATTACACCTAATCTAAGCCCCCTAATAAAATAAAAAAGCCCCCCAAAATAATAAAATTCCCCACCCTATCCTAAATTACATAGTAATCAGCTCTTTCACCAGCCCTTAAAAGGGCTTTTTGCAGGGCATTGCACCAAAGTAATCAGCTCTTTTACCTGTAAATAAAAATACAATACCCCCCCAACATTACAACCCACCACGAACATACCCCTACTCTAAAACCCACCAAACCCCCCTTAAAAAAACCTAACACTAACCCCCTGAAGATCTCCCTACCGTGAGTCGTCTTCACCCAGCCGAGCCGAATTCTTCATCCAAGCGATCTCCATCCATCTGGAGTGGAGCGGCAGCATCCTGAAGACCTCTGATGCGGAACATCCATCCTGGCCGACGACTTCCCGACGAATGACGGTTCCTTTAAATGACATCATTCAAGATGGCGTCCCTCGAATTCCGATTGGCTGATCGGTGCAGGGATTGTTTTCAGATATCACAGTTAATATTCTTAAATCCCAACACTCAACTCTCTCTGATTTAGTGATTAGACTATCATTGTTTTGTTCAGGGGCCTCCTTTTCATTCTTCCTGGACTGTATTCTTATTGGATGCAAGTCTTACAGGTTGGGGAGCTGTCTGAAGGTATGGAAACTTCAAGAGACGAGGTTACCAATCGATATAGAACTCCTTGCTATTTTCAGAGCTCTTTCAGGCTTGTGGGCCTATTTATTAAAGGTCTTGCGGACCTGATCCGACAGTGCGGATCAGGTCGGCAATACCTCACTGAATGCGGAGAGCAATACGCTCTACGCATTTAACATTGCACCAGCCAGCAGGGAGGTGTCGAGTATGATCGGGTTGATTTCTGGCGATTCCTGTCTGCCTCATCAGAGCAAGCGGACAGGGTTTTGGAGCAGCGGTCTTTAGACCGCTGCTTCATAACTGGTGTTTCTGGTGAGTCTGACAGACAATAGCACAACTGTGGCATATGTCAATCATCAAATAGGGACTCGCTGTTCCTTAGCCATTAAGAAGTATCTTGAAGATGTTTTTAGATAGAATTCCTCTCCTGTCTATTTTCTACAATTCATATCTCAGGTTTAGAGGGTTTATTTGGGGGTAGATTTTCTCAGCCGTCAAATATTTCATCCCGGAGAGTGGTATCTTTATATCGATGTGTTTTCTCAGTTTCCCAGGTACATTTTCAGGTCCAGGGATCCTCAGGCAGATATGGTGGATGGATTAGCAGTGTCTTGGTTTTGCAACCTGGCTTCATGTTTCCGCCTCTGTTTTTTTCTTACAAGGGTGATCTCCAAGATCATATTGGAACAGTCTCATGTGTTTCTGAAAGTATTAGCATGACCTCACAGGTTTGGTATGTGGATCTTGCTCGGATATTCAATTGCCATCCTTGGCTGCTTTCTCTTTGGCCAGCCCTCTTGTTTCAAGGGCCATTTTTCCATTGGGATCTCAAAATACTGATTTGAAGGTATGGAAATTGATTAGTGTTTAGTCATAGAGGTTTCTCTGACTCAGTTGTTATCACTCTGCTAGATTACAAGTTTTGTGTTAGCCTTAAAAAGCAGCGTTGAGAGGTCCCAACGCTGCTTTTTAACGCCCGCTGGTATTAGTCTTGAAATGACAGGCTCACCGCTCACTTTTTTGGCCAGACTCGGAAATGCCGCAAATCCACTTACATCAATTGCGTATCCTATATTTTCAATGGGACTTGCATAGTGCCGGTATTATGAGTCTAACCAAAAGTGAGTGGTAGACACTCTCCTGTCAAGACTGGTACCGCATTTAAAAGTCAGTAGTTAACTAACATCGCCGACACCTACCTACATTTATTACCCCCTAATCTGCTGCCCCCAACATCGCCGCCACTATAATAAAGTTATTAACCCCTAAACCTAAGTCTAACGTTAAATCTAACACCCCCTAACTAAAATATAATTGAAATAAATCTAAATAAAATTGACTATCATTAACTACATTATTCCTATTTAAAACTAAATACTTACCTGTAAAATAAACCCTAAGATAGCTACAAAATAACTAATAATTACATTGTAGATATCTTAGGGTTTATTTTTATTTTACAAGCAACTTTGTATTTATTTTAACTAGGTAGAATAGTTATTAAATAGTTATTAACAATTTAATTGCTACCTAGTTAAAATAAAGACAGATTTACCTGTAAAATAAAACCTAACCTAAGTTACAATTACACCTAACACTGCACTAATTAAATTAATTCACTAAACTAAATACAATTAAATACAATTGTCTAAAGTACGAAAAAAAAAAAACACTAAATTACAGAAAATAATAAAATAATTACAAGTTTTTTAAAATAATTACACCTAATCTAATCCCTCTAATAAAATAAAAAAGTTCTCCAAAATAATAAAAATCCATACCCTATACTAAATTACAGGGCATTGCCCCCAAAGTAATCAGCTCTTTTACCTGTCTTCACCCAACCAGGCCGAAGTCCTCAATGAAGCCGGGTGAAGTGGTCCTCCTGACGGGCAGAAGTCTTCATCCAAGCCGGGAAGAAGAGGTCCTCCAGACGGGCAGAAGTCTTCATCCAGGCGGCATCTTCTATCTTCATCCAACTGGCGCGGAGCGGCTCCATCTTCAAGACATCCGACGCGGAGCATCCTCTTCAAATGACGTCCAACTGAAGAATGAAGGTTCCTTAAATTACATCATCCAAGATGGCGTCCCTTCAATTCTGATTGGCTGATAGAATTATATCAGCCAATCGGAATTAAGGTAGAAAAAAATCCTTTTGGCTGATGCAATCAGCCAATAGGATTGAAGTTCAATCCTATTGGCTGATCCAATCAGCCAATATGATTGAGCTGGCATTCTATTGGCTGATTGGATCAGCCAATAGAATGCAAGCTCAATCCTATTGGCTGATTGTATCAGCCAATAGGATTTTTTCTACCTTAATTCCGATTGGCTGATAGAATTCTATCAGCCAATCGGAATTGAAGGGACGCCATCTTGGATGACGTCATTTAAAGGAACCATCATTCTTCAGTTGGACATCGTTTGAAGAGGATGCTCTGTGTCGGATGTCTTGAAGATGGAGCCGCTCCACGCCGGATGGATGAAAATAGAAGATGCCGCCTGGATGAAGACTTCTGCCCGTCTGGAGGACCTCTTCTTCCCGGGTTGGATGAAGACTTCTGCCCATCTGGAGGACCACTTCACCCGACTTCGTTGAGGACTTTGGCCCAGTTGGGTGAAGACTTCTCAAGGTAGGGTTATCTTCAAGGGGTTAGTGCTAGGTTTTTTGTAAGGGGGGATTGGGTGGGTTTTAGAGTAGGGTTGGGTGTGTGGGTGGTGGGTTTTAATGTTTTTATTTTATTAGGGGGATTAGATTAGGTGTAATTAGTTTAAAAAAACTTGTAATTATTTTAATATTTTCTGTAATTTAGTGTTTTTTTTTCGTACTTTAGATAATTTTATTTAATTGTATTTAATTGTAGTTAGGTTTTATTTTACAGGTACTTTTGTATTTATTTTAGCTAGGTAGTTATTAAATAGTTAATAACTATTTAATAACTATTCTACCTACTTAAAATAAATACAAAGTTGCCTGTAAAATAAAAATAAACCCTAAGCTAGCTACAATGTAACTATTAGTTATATTGTAGCTATCTTAGGGTTTTATTTTATAGGTAAGTATTTAGTTTTAAATAGTAATAATTTAGTTAATGATAGTAATTTTATTTAGATTTATTTAAATGATATTTAAGTTAGGGGGGTTTTGGTTAGATTTTGTTTTAGGGGTTAATAACTTTAATATAGTGGCGGTGATGTTGGGGGCGGCAGATAAGGGGTTAATAAATGTAGTTAGTTTGCGGCGACATTGGGGGCGGCAGATTAGGGGTTAATAAATATAATGTAGGTGTCGGCGATGTTGGGGCAGCAGATTAGGGGTTCATAAGTATAATGTAGGTGGCGGCGGTGTCCGGAGCGGAAGATTAGGGGTTAATAATGCAGGTGTTGGCAATGTTGGGGGCGGCAGATTAGGGGTTAATAAATGTAAGATTAGGAGTGTTTAGACTCGGGGTTCATGTTAGGGTGTTAGGTGTAGACATAACTTTTATTTCCCCATAGGAATCAACTGGGCAGCGTTAGGAGCTTTACGCTGCTTTTTTGCAGGTGTTAGGTTTTTTTTTCAGCCAGCTCAGCCCCATTGATCCCTATGGGGAAATCGTGCACGAGCATGTTTTACCAGCTCACCGCTAACGTAAGCAGTGCTGGTATTGAGGTGAGATGTGGAGCTAAATTTTGCTCTCCGCTCACTTTTCTGCGGCTAACGCCGGGTTTCTAAAAACCCGTAATACCAGCGTTGTCTGTAGGTGAGCGGTGAGGGAAAACTGCTTGTTAGCACCGCAAGCCTTACCGACAAAACTCGTAATCTAGCCGACTATGTTGCAGGTTTTTAAGTCTGCTTCAAGAAACATGTATTTGAGGTTTGGAAAACCTATATTTTCTGGTGTTCTCATAAATTCTCTTGGCATTCTTTTAGAATTCTTATTATTTTACAGTTTCTTCAGGACGGTTTGGGTAAAGTTTGAAGGGAAAATTCTCTGTTCTTTCTGTTTTATTTCTTAGAAAGTTTGCTTAACTTCCTGATAATCACTGTTTTGTTCAGGCTTTGGTTTGTATCAAGCCTGATAATTTATTATTTTCTCCTTTTTGGAGTCTTAATTTGGTTTAAGGATTTTGCAGGCTCTTTCTTTTAACCCCTTAATGACCGAGGACGTGCAGGGTACGTCCTCAAAAAAAAGGCAGTTAACGCCTGAGGACGTACCCTGCACGTCCTCGGTGTGGAAAGCAGCTGGAAGCGATCCTGCTCGCTTCCAGCTGCTTTCCGGTTATTGCAGTGATGCCTCGATATGGAGGCATCCTGCAATAACCTTACATGGCCATCCGATGCAGAGAGAGCCACTCTGTGGCCCTCTCTGCACCGGACATCGATGGCCGGTATCGTTGGTGGGTGGGAGCCGACTTGGGAGGCGGGTGGGCGGCCATCGGTGTGCCGTGTGACGTCGAGGGGGGGCGGGATCGGGGGCGGAACCGTCGGGGGCGCGCACGGACGCGCGCGCGTGCACGGAGGGTGGCGGGCGGGAGCGGGTGGGAACCGCTACACTACGGAAAATGAATTAAAAGTTAAAAGTTAAAAGTAGCATAAGCACAACAAAAACAAACACAAAAAGAGATCGTGGAGGGGTGGGGGGTTGGTTTTTGTGTGGGGGGGAAGCTACACTACAGAAACGTTAAAAAAATGTACAACAAAAACATTTTTTCTTATAAACTGGGTACTGGCAGACAGCTGCCAGTACCCAAGATGGCGCCAATTAAGTTAGAGTGGGAGGGTTATAGAGCTGTTTGGGGGGGATCAGTGAGGTTGGGGGCTAAGGGGGGACTTTTACACAGCAGCATATGTAAATATGCTTTTAAAAAAAACCACCAAAAAACAAATATAGCTTTTATTTTAGTACTGGCAGACTTTCTGCCAGTACTTAAGATGGCGGGGACAATTGTGGGGGTGGGGGAGGGAAGAGAGCTGTTTGGGAGGGATCAGGGGGTCTGATGTTTCAGGTGGGAGGCTGAGCTCTACACTAAATCTAATATTAACCCTGCAAGCTCTCTACAAGCTACCTAATTAACCCCTTCACTGCTAGCCATAATACACGTGTGATGCGCAGCGGCATTTAGCGGCCTTCAAAATACCAAAAAGCAATGCCAAAGCCATATATGTCTGCTATTTCTGAACAAAGGGGATCCCAGAGAAGCATTTACAACCATTTGTGCCATAACTGCACAAGCTGTTTGTAAATGATTTCAGTGAGAAACCTAAAATTGTGAAAAATTTAACGTTTTTTTTAATTTGATCGCATTTGGCGGTGAAATGGTGGCATGAAATATACCAAAATGGGCCTAGATCAATACTTGGGGTTGTCTACTACACTACACTAAAGCTAAAATTACCCCAAAAAGCTCCCTACATGCTCCCTAATTAACCCCTTCACTGCTGGGCATAATACACGTGTGGTGCGCAGTGGCATTTAGTGGCATTCTAATTACCAAAAAGCAACACCAAAGCCATATAAGTATGCTATTTCTGAACAAAGGGGATCCCAGAGAAGAATTTACAACCATTTGTGCCATAATTGCACAAGCTGTTTGTAAATAATTTCAGTGAGAAACCTAAAGTTTGTGAAAAAATTTGTGAAAAAGTGAACGATTTTTTTTATTTGATCGCATTTGGCGGTGAAATGGTTGCATGAAATATACCAAAATGGGCCTAGATCAATACTTTGGGTTGTCTACTAAAAAAAAATATAGACATGTCAATGGATATTCAGAGATTCCTGAAAGATATCAGTGTTCTAATGTAACTAGCGCTAATTTTGAAAAATAATGGCTTGGAAATAGCAAAGTGCTACTTGTATTTATTGCCCTATAACTTGCAAAAAAAGCAAAGAACATGTAAACATTAGGTATTTCTAAACTCAGGACAATATTTAGAAACTATTTAGCATAGGTGTTTTTTGGTGGTTGTAGATATGTAACAGATTTTGGGGGTCAAAGTTAGAAAAAGTGGTTTTTTTTTCAATTTTTCCTCATATTTTATATTTTTTTTTATAGTAAATTATAAGATATGATGAAAATAATGGTATCTTTAGAAAGTCCATTTAATGGCGAGAAAAACGGTATATAATATGTGTGGGTACAGTAAATGAGTAAGAAGAAAATTACAGCTAAACACAAACACAGCAGAAATGTAAAAATAGCCTTGGTCCCAAACGGACAGAAAATGGAAAAGTGCTGTGGTCATTAAGGGGTTAAACCTATATTTTCTTTGAAGATTATCTACTTTCTTGGAAAGCGTTGTTTCTTTTAGCTCTCTCTTCTGCAAGACGAGTTTCCAATTTATCAGCCCTATCTTGTGTGTCTCTTTATCTGATTTTTCATCTAGATAAGTTGCTTTGTGGACTTCATTATTTTTTCTCTTCCTAAAGTTGTGAATTTGTACAACATTAGTAGAGAAATTGTTGTTCCTTCTTTGTGTCCTAATCCTAAATAATTCTTTGTGAGTTCTTTACATTCTTTGGGTATGGTAAGAGCTTTGTAATTCTATATCAAGGTTACTAGGATTTCAGAAGACTTCTAGTCTATTTGTTGTTTTTCTGGTTCCAAAACAGGTTAGAAAGCCTCTGCCATTTCTTTGGCATCCTGGTTAAAGCTTTTGTTTCTCAAGGCTTATTTGGAGGCAGGGCAAGCTCCGTCTCAGAGATTTACAGCTCATTCTACTAAGTTCAGTTGCCATTTCTAGGAGTTTTTCAGAATGAAGCTTCGGATGATCAAATTTGCAAAGTAGTAATTTGGTCTTCTTTGCATACTTTAATTATTTTTACCATTTTTGATGTATTTGCTTCTTCTGAAGCAGTCTTTGGTAGAAAGGTTCTTCAGGCAGCTGTCTCAGTTTGATTCTAAAAACTAATTATTGTGTGGATTTAATTTCTCAGTGGAAATAGCTGTTGTTATTTTATCCCTCCCTCTCTAGTGACTCTTCTGTGGACTTCTACATATTGGGTATTTCTATCCCATACGTCACTAGCTCATGGACTCTTGCAAATTACATGAAAGAAAACATAATTTATGTAAGAAATTACCTGATAAATTAATTTATTTTATATTGGCAAGAGTCCCTGAGGCCCACCCTTTTTATGGTGGTTATGTTTTGTTTTGTATAAAAGCACAATTATATTTCCAGTTCCTCTTTTTGTATGCTTTTTTACTCCTTTTGTTATTACCTCACTACTTGGCTATTCATTAAACAGAGTTATGGGTGTGATTGGAGGTGTATTTATAGGCATTTTGAGGTTTGGGAAACTTTGCCCCCTCCTGGTAGGAATGTATATCCCATACATTAGTAGCTCATGGACTCTTGCCAATATCAAATAAATGAATTTATCAGGTAAGTTCTTACATAAATTATGTTTTTATACTTAACTTTCATTAATAAAGTATAGCACAGAACTTAATGAAGGACTCCACTACTTGCGCACCATCGCTTTAGCTCACCATTGGCTTAGGGTTTGAGCAATAGCCAACACAACTTTTACTGTGCAACCCAAAAAAAGTTTAATATCTGAGGGATTTAGTGCTCCTGCGATATGGGACATGCAGATATTAACGTGCTCTAGACTACCGATAAAGGGCTGGATTACAAGTGGCGTGGTATTTTTTTTTGCAATCACGAAAACTCAGCTAGAGTAAATCTTTTTGCACTAGTTGGGTTGCGTTCATATCACAAATTCGCAAAAAAAAATATTTTGTGCAAGCAGTAACCCGAATAGAGCAAAAATCCTAACTTAAATGTTCACGCGTGCTTGCATGTATTCCCCCATAGAAATCAATGGAGGGAAATAAAAGGAGAGAAAAAAAACTAACACCCGAAATCGCACAAACACTATTGCATTTTCACATTCCCTATAGAAGTCAATGGAGAACACCCATCGCACAAACAACATAGAATATTCTCATTAGAAAATGTGAAATATTTACAGTAAATACAGTTAAAATCTTTATTAAATATGAATATTGCATATATATGTTTTTACATCTTTTCATCTACTTAATGGTTAAGGGCTCTAATGCAGTTATATATATATATATATATATATATATATATATATATATGTCTATATGTGTGTACATATATATTTATGTGTTTATATGTGTATAAATATCAATACATATATACACATATAAATACAATAATATATATGTACAAATATATAGATATATCTATACATACATGGTACTTTGTTGACTTTTTTTTTTTTCTAACACCAGAGAGATCTCATATCTTTGAGCCCTTATAACTTGTTTGTGCAATATTTAAAAACAAAAATAAAATGTAACTGTTCTTTGTAATGTATTTTTGAAGTGCAACTTTTTTGTTTCGGAAAACGTTAACCACAGCTCTGAGATAGCGGTAAGGATTGAATTGTAAATGGCGATTCTGCTAGCTCAATTGCAAATTAGCTAAACTTGTAATATCAGCACAATTAAAAAAGGCTCTCAAAAAACGATATCGCTTACGCAAAACAGTTTGCACAAAACAGTTTGCGCATCACTTGTAATCCAGCCCTAAGTGCTAAAAAAATATTTGGACTGTAATATGAGTGCAAAATAAAAGCACTACATTAAATGTGTGTGTTTGTGTATATGTGTATTTATTTATATATAAAATGTACAAATTCAAAGCACTGATTGTGTTAATATTGGTCTTTCTGTTGACATAAGCCCAGTGAGTGCTTTGAATTTGTATGTTATGGGGATATGAGAGCACTCTTGCAGCTGTATGAGTTAAATGAGAGTGCATTTTCCTGGACTTATATATATATATATATACACAGAGAGTGAAGTGCACTCACAAGAACGAACAACCATGTTGATTTACCACCTGGGTGCAACTTCTTTTAGCCCAGTAATGCTTTTTACAGAGTAGAACTTTCCTGAAGTATATCATTCTGATCCCTCCTATTACGGTCAGTCCAGCGCCAAAATACCAGGCAATTCCTCTCTGAACAAGGAACACAGCAACCCCAGACGATCATTTCGGCCTTCATTGAGCCTCGTAAGTGAGGTGTAGCAGTATTCCTTTAAGCACACTGAGCAAGGAGTCCACGTCTGGTTGCCCCTTTTTCCCATAGGGAGACTAAATACACACAGAGAGAAGTGCACTCACAGGAACGAACAACCAGCTCAATACCATTGTTAGCCTGTTCTATGTTGATTTACCACCTGGGTGCAACTTCTTTCAGCCCAGTAATGCTTTTCACAGAGTAGATGTAACACTCGTGGGATACTCCTTTATCAGACCAAACTTGGCCAGTAGTCTTGTTATCCCGGCGTCGAGCCAGAATGATAGGTAATATCCCAAGACACGAGGTTGATACCCTGCTGTGGCTTGAAATGGAGAACATCAAAGAGAAGAGTGCCAATGAGTGTTTCTTGTCAGCTCAGCTAAGGGTAGCAATTCAGAACAGTTGGTATGGCGAGCATTGACAAAGGCTCTAAGGTAGGCTTCAAGATCCTGGTTTGCTCTCTCAGTTAGTCCATTGGTCTGAGGATGGTAGCCAGACGACAAGGAAACAGTGGTTCCAATCGACTTACAAAAGGCTCTTCAGAAGGCAGAGATGAAGTGTGGACCTCTGTCAGAAACAATATTCACAGTAATGCCATGAAGTCACATCACATGCAAGAAAAAAAAGGGATGACCATTCATGAGCAGACGGCAGTTTGGTTAGGGGTACAAAGTGAGCCAGTCTGGAAAAGCGGTCCACCACAACCCAGATAACTGTATGGTGGTCGGAAGAAAGAAGGTCCACAATGAAGTCCAATGTTATGAGTGTCCATGGTTGTTTGGGAATGAACAATGGTTGGAGCAAGTCAGGAGGGGAGGCAAGGATCGGGGAATCTTGTTTGCCGCACAAATTGTGCAGGCTTTCACATAATCCTGAGCATCAGACTTCATAGTAGGCCACCAAACACGTTGGGAAAGAAGCTTGAAAGTCTTAGTCAAACCAGGATGTCCTGAGAGTTTGCTATCATGAGCCCAGGCTAGCACAGGGATGCATAGGTTCAGAGGTACAAAGAGGATATCAGAGGTCATGGGGTCACCAGGAGGTTTACTAGACTGAGCACGTTGCAATCTTTGCAGAAGTGTGGTATTGAGTTGAGCAACCACACAGGAGGGGGTATTATGTGTTCAATAGGAGTTTCTGAGGAATCACTTGAGTGAGAGAACTGATGGGAAAGGGCGTGCGCCTTCTTGTTCTTGGTCCCAGGAAGAAAAGAGACTACAAAGTTAAAATGGGAAAAGAACAAGGCCCACCTGCGAGGATTGAGTTGATGAGCAGTTTCTAGGTAAGTCAGATTCTTGTGGTCGGTGAGAATCTGAAAAGGATTGGCGGTGCCCTCTAACCAGTGATGCCATTCAGTCAAGACCATCTTAATGGCTAAGAGTTCACGATTACCCACATTGTAGTTCCTCTCAGCAGGAGTAAAGTGTTTAGAGGAAAAGGCTACAGGGTGTGACTTGGAAGTCAAAGGGTTCCTTTGGGTAAGAACTGCTCTAGCCCCTATCTCAGAGGCATCAACCTCTAAAGTGAACTGTAGGTCAGGATCAGGATGGCGGAGCACAGAAGCTGAACAAAAAGCCTTTTTCAGACAAAAGAAGGCGTTTATGGCCTCAGGAGGCCAATGTTTACAGTCTTTGTTCCATTTTGTCAATTCAATGAGAGGAGCTACTGTTTGAGAAAAGGTCTTTATAAACTTGCGGTAATAATTGGAGAATCCCAAGAACCTCTGCAATTCCTTTAAATAGGTAGGTTGAGGCCATTCTAGTATTTTGGTGAGTTTAGCAGGATCCATGACAAAACCCTCCACTGAGATGACATATCCAAGGAATTGGATCTGAACTTGATCAAACTCACACTTTTCTAGCTTGGCTACCAAAGAATTATCTCTAAGACAAATAAGCACCTGCCTCACGTGCCTATGATGCTCCTCTAAAGTGGAAGAGAAAACAAGGATATCATCCAGATAAATGATGACAGTGCGATTGAGGAGGTCACGGAAGATATTGTTGACAAATGCCTGGAAGACTGCAGGGGCATTACACAGTCAAAAGGGTATTACAAGGTATTCGTAATGGCCAGATTGTGTGTTAAAGGCGGTCTTCCATTCATGGCCTAGAAAGATGTGAATCAGATTGTATGCCCCACGTAAGTTCAATTTGGTGAAAAAGCGAGCATCCTGGAGTGAATCATACAGTTCGGTGATCAATATTATGGGATAGCGATTCTTGATGGTTATGTTGTTCAAGGCCCTGTAGTCAATGCAGGGTCTGAGCCCACCATCCTTCTTACTGACGGGAAAGGAGGAAGGGTGAATGAACCCTTTAGCTAGGTTCTCTTGGATGAACTCCTCCATGGATTTGGTTTCAGCCTTGGAGAGTGGAGAAGTCCTCCCTTTAGGAAGTGGGGCTCCTGGAAAGAGGTCGTTCTTGCAGTCATAAGGATGGTGGGATGGCAGCACGTCGGCTGTTTTTTTCTCAAACACATCCGCAAAGTCCGTGTATACTGAAGGAAGGTTTGAAGGAGTCTGTATACTGGCTATGGGAATACGGGGCAGAGGAATGTCTTTAGCAAGGCAGGAGTGTTAACAGGAGGTACCCCAGGAGGCCAGTTGTCCCTCAGCCCAATTAAACTATGGATTGTGTACCCGAAACCAAGGAAGACCAAGGATGACAGGCTGTGCTGGGGAATGAATGACCTCAAACTGCAGCTGTTCAGTGTGGAGGCCTCCCACAGTCAGGGTCAGGGGGTGCTGACTCAAAATGGATTACGCCCAAACCAAGGGGGGTGCCATCCAGGGTAGTTATTTTGAGACAATGTTTTTTCTGCAGAAGAGGCAAACCAGCTTGAATCATAAAACGGTGATCCAGGAAGTTTCCAGCTGCCCCTGAATCAATGAAGGCTTGAGTGTGGACAGTATTCTGAATGAAGATAAGGGTAACAGGTTCCAGGATCCAAGAGGAGTGAGGGGATTTAGTTGAGACCATGCTTAGCGGTACCCCAGTGTTATCCCCTAAGCATTGTCTTTTCCGGGCCGAATGTCATAGTCCTTTAGTTGGTGGGTGTTAGATCCACAATAAAAATATAGTCTCAGTCTCCTTCTTCTCTGTCTTTCAGACTCTAAAGGTTTGAAGGAGGAGAGATCCATGGGTTCCTCTACTGAGGTAACTGGAGTAGCTGAAGGGGTAGCGGATGCTGCTGAAACTTGGCGAATAGGAGGAAGGGATTGAAGGACCCTCCTAGTTCTGTCTCTCTCGGCTTGCCTTTCCTTAAAGCAAGAATCCAGATTGACACAAAGCGCTATAAAGTCATCCAAAGAAGAAAGAATATCACGATAAGTGAGTTCATCTTTGATGCGTTCATGGAGACCCCTCCTAAAGGCTGCCTTGGGAGCACCATCCTAAGTGGTTTCAAGTGCCAAGATGCGGAATTCGATGGCAAATTGTGCCACAGTTTTATTGCCTTAGCGAAGATCCAGGAGAGAATATTCTGCAGCAGAGGTACGGCCAGAAGTCCCAAACACAGAAGATAAAGCAGAAATGAACTAATCAGCAACATGCAGGAGTGTAGCGTTCTGTTCCAAAAGGGGGGAGACAGTCCCCAGCAGCAACAGCAGAGCAGTCCATGGATGAGCCCCTAGAATGGTCAGGCAGGCAGGGTCTGGCAACAGCAAAGCAGTCCAAAGATAAACCACTAGAATGGTCAGGCAGGCAGGGTTTGGCAACAGTAAAGCAGACCAAGGATAAATCGCTAGAATAGTTAAGCAGGCAGGGTTTGGCAACAGTAGAGCAGTCCATGGGCACACCACTAGAATGGTCAGACAGGCAGGGTTTGGCAATAGTAGAGCAGTCCAGCAGTTTAAGGGTTAAGGCAGGTAGAGTAGTCAGACAGGCACGTTCAGCAACAGTGATCAATCCAGCTGTGTAAGGGTTAAGGCAGTTAGAGTAGTCATACAGGCAGGTTCAGTAACGATATTAGGCACAAGAAAGAATGATCTGTCACACCCAGGAGCACACAAAGTAACACCTATACTTGGGCAGAGACAGATTGTTCTAAAACATTTAAATAGGCGCCAATTCACGCCACTGAGCTCCGACCAGCATCCGGAGCGTGCGGCAATGACGTTAGTGCCGCACGCATCCGGACCTGACACTGCCCCTGACAACGAGCAGGGAAGGAAACGCTGCACCCCTAGCAACGGCTAGAGCGGTGCGGCGTGACAGTAGAACTTTCCTGTAGTATATCATTCTGATCCCGCCTATTGCGGTCAGTCCAGCACCAAAATACCAGGCAATTCCTCTCTAAACAAGGAGCACAACAACCCCAGACGATCTTTTCGGCCTTCATTGGGCCTCGTCAGTGAGGTGTAGCAGTATTCCTCTAAGCACACTGAGCAAGGAGTCTACGTCTGGTTGCCCCTTTTTCCCATAGGCTGAAACGATCCTCTGGGGTTGCTGTGTTTCTTGTTCAGAGATGAATTGCCTGGTATTTCGGCGCTGGACTGACCGTAATAGGCGGGATCAGACTGATATACTACAGGAAAGTCCTACTCTGTGAAAAGCATTACTGGGCTAAAAGAGGTTGCACCCAGGTGGTAAATCGCCATAGAACAGGCTAACAATGGTATTGAGCTGGTTGTTCATTCCTGTGAGTGCACTCTCTGTGTGTATTTAGTCTCCATATGGGAAAAAGGGCCAACCAGATGTGGACTCCTTGCTCAGTGTGCTTAGAGGAATATGGCTACACCTCAATAAGGAGGCCCAATGCAGGCCGAAACGATTGTCTGGGGTTGCTGTGTTCCTTGGACTGGGCTAAAAGAGGTTGCACCCAGGTGGTAAATCACCATAGAACAGGCTAACAATGGTATTGAGCTGGTTGTTCGTTTCTGTGAGTGCATTTCTTTCTGTGTGTGTGTATATATATGTATATATATATATATATATATATATATATATATATATGTGTGTAACATATGAATCTAAAATGCTAACCTAAAAGATATAGTATAATTTAATAAACTAAATACTAGAGGACGAGATAACATATGCGGCGCAAGCTTCAGCACAACTGCTGCAGTTCATAAAGTTCAAAAAGCACCCCAAAATTAAAACACCCCCTAATCTAATGCTAAACTACCAATAGCCCTTAAAAGGGCCTTTTGTAGGGCATTGCCCTAAGTTAAACAGATCTTTTACCTTAAAAAGTCCCCCCTCTAACAGTAAAAACCCCCACCCACCATACCCCCTAAAATAAAAAACCTAACACTAAAAATCCTATACTACCCATTGCCCCTAAGGGGGCATTTGTATGGGCATTGCCCTTAATATGGCATTCAGTTCTTTTACTGCCCTTAAAATGACATGCAGCTCTTTTTCAAAGGCCCATTAAATCCCTAATCTAAAAAAAAATAAAAAAAGCATAAATCTAACCCCCAGATAGGTACTCACAGTTCCTGAAGTCCGGCGGTGAAGACTTCTTCCAAGCGGCAATATCTTCTATCTTCTACCAGGAACGCAGAACTGAAGACCGGTGATGGTGGAACTGAAGACCGGCGACCTCGGAGCCATGGAGTGGGGAGATTCTCTTTGTACAATCACAGACGCACACTGAGGATTGAATTCAAGGTACGCGTTTAAATATGGGGTACCTTGCATTCCTATTGGCTGATTTGAGTATTCAAATTCAAAATCAGTCAATAGGATGAGAGCTACTGAAATCCTATTGACTGATTTGAACAGCCAATAGGAACTATTTGATTTGAACAGCCAATAGTATTTCAGTAGCTCTTATCCTATTGGCTGATTTGAATTTGAAGACTCCAATAAGAGAATACCAATGCAAGGTACCCCATATTTAAATGCATAGCGTGAATTCAATCCTCAGTGTGCGGCGGTGATTGTACAAAGAGGATCTCCACGCTCCAGGAACCGTTAGTACCTACCTGGGAATTAGACAGGCTTTTTAAAAAAAATATATTTTAGGGATTTAAAGGGCCTTTGAAAAAGAGCTCAATGCCCTTTTAAGGGCAGTAAAAGAGCTGAATGCCATTTTAAGGGCAATGCCCATACAAATGCACCTTTAGGGGCAATGGGTAGTTTAGGATTTTTTAGTGTTTAGTGTTTTTATTTTGGGGCATTTAGTGGGTGGGGGGGTTTACTGTTAGAGGGGGACTTAGTATTTTTAAAGGTAAAAGAGCTGTTTAAATTAGGGCAATACCAGAGAAAAGGCCCCTTTAAGGGCTATTGGTAGTTTAGCATTAGATTAGGGTTTTATTTATTTTAGGGGGGGCTTTTTTATTTTCATAGGGATTAGGTTTAATTTTTTTTATTTTTGATCATTTGGTATATTATTTTATGTAATGTTAGAATTTTTAATTTTTTGTAATCTTAGATTAATCTAATTTTAGGTTTTTTTAATTTTTGAGTAATGTTAGCTTTTTTATTTTAATTGTATATAACAGTATTTTTTTAATTTAGGTAATTGGGGTTAGTTTAGGAGGTGTTAGGTTAGGGGGTGTTAGGTTAGGGGGCTTAGTAATTTAATTAGTTATATTCGTTGTGCAGTACACCCTAAAACTTCAAGATCAATACCGTAAACTGAAAGTCAGTACTTTTGAGTTTTATGGTACAACGCAGTAGCATAAAACTCATAACTAAAGTGCTAAAAAGTACACTAACACCCATAAACTACCTATTAACCCCTAAACCGAGGCCCTCCCGCATCGCAAACACTAAAACACATTTTTTAACCCCTAATCTGCCGCTCCGGACACCGCCGCCACCTACATTATATTTATGAACCCCTAATCTGCTGCCCCCAACATCGCTGACACCTACATTATATTTATTAACCCCTAATCTGCCATCCCCAACGTCGCCGCCACTATAATAAACATATTAACCCCTAAACTGCCGCACTCCCACCTCGCAAACATTAGTTAAATATTAGTAACCCCTAATCTGCCGTCCCTAACATCGCCGCCACCTACCTACATTTATTAACCCCTATTCTGCCACCCCCAACCTCGCCGCCACTATATTAAATGTATTAACCCCTAAACCTTAGTCTAACCCTAACACCCCCTAACTTAAATATAATTAAAAGTAATCTAAATAAATATTCCTATCATTAACTAAATTATTCCTATTTAAAACTAAATACTTACCTGTAAAATTAACCCTAAGCTAGCTAGCTAGGTGTTATTGTAACTTAGGTTAGGTTTTATTTTACAGGTACTTTTGAATTTATTTTAGCTAGGTAGTTATTAAATAGTTAATAACTATTTAATAACTATTCTACCTAATTAAAATAAATACAAACTTGCCTGTAAAATAAAAATAAATCCTAAAATAGATACAATGTAACTATTAGTTATATTGTAGCTATCTTAGGGTTTATTTTACAGTTAAGTATTTATTTTTAAATAGGAATTATTTAGTTAATGATAGGAATATTTATTTTTTAATTATATTTAAGTTAGGGGGTGCTAGGGTTAGGGTTAGACTTAGGTTTAGGGGTTAACAAATTTAATATAGTGGCGGCAACGTTGGGGACAGCAGATTAGGGGTTAATAATTGTAGGTAGGTGGCGGCAATGTTAGGGACGGCAGATTAGGGGTTAATAAATGTAGGTAGGTGGAGGCGATGTTAGGGACGGCATATTAGGGTTTAATAATATGTAACTAACGTGTTGTGAGGCGGGAGTGTGGCGGTTTAGGGGTTAAAATATTTTTTATAGTGGCAGAGACGAGGCAGCAGATTAGGGGTTAATAAGTGTAGGTAGGTTGTGGCAACAATGGGGGTGGCAGCTTAGGGGTTAATAAATATAATGTAGGTGGCGGCGATGTTGGGGGCAGCAGATTAGGGGTTAATAATTATAATACAGAGGTCGGCGATGTTGGGGGCAGCAGATTAGGGGTTAATAAGTGTAAGATTAGGGGTGTTTAGACTCGAGGGTTATGTTAGGGTGTTAGGTGTAAACATAAATTTTATTTCCCCATAGGAATCAATGGGGCTGCGTTACTCAGTTTTACGCTGCTCTCCCCGTTGATTCCTATGGGGAATTTGTGCATGAGCACGTTACACCAGCTCACCGCTGACTTAATCAGCACTGGTATTGGAGTGAGATTTGGAGAAAAATTTTGTTCTATGCTAACTTTTTGTCTTTTAATGCCGGGTTTCTGAAAACTCGTAATACCAGCGCTGCAGGAAAGTGAGCGGTGAGAATAACGTGCAAGTTAATACCTCACCCCTGTTACCGCAAAACTTGTAATCTAGGTGTAAGCTACACAAAATAAAAATAAATTATCAAATATTTAAACTAATTACATCTAATCTAATAGCCCTATGAAAATAAAAAAGCCCCCCAAAATAAAAAAAAACCCTAGCCTACAATAAACTACCAATGGCCCTTAAAAGGGCCTTTTGCGGGGCATTGCCCCAAAGAAATCAGCTCTTTTACCTGTAAATAAAAATACAAATACCCCCCAACAGTAAAACCTACCACCCACACTACCAAACCCGCCAAATAAAAACCTATCTAAAAAACCTAAGCTCCCCATTGCCCTGAAAAGGGCATTTGTATGGGCATTGCCCTTTAAAGGGCACTTAGCTCTTTTTCAGCCCAAAGTCCCTAACCCAAAATTAAAACCCACCCAATAAACCCTTAAAAAAACCTAACACTAACCCCCTGAAGATCCACTTACAGTTTTCGAAGACCGGACATCCATCCTCATCCAAGCGGAAGAAGTCCTCAGCGGAGCCGGCAGAATTCTTCATCCAAGCAGGCCGAAGTCTTCATCTAAGCCGGCAGAAGTCTTCATCCAGACGGCATCTTCTATCTTCATCCATCCGGCGCAGAGCGGCTCCATCTTCAAGACATCCGGCGCGGAGCATCCTCTTTTTACGATGTCTTCTGAAGAATGAAGTTTCCCTTTAAATTACATCATCCAAGATGGCGTCCCTAACATTCCAATTGGCTGATAGAATTTTATCAGGCAATCAGAATTAAGGGGGATAAAAATCATATTGGCTGTTGTTTCACTGAGGACTTCTGCCGCTTGGATGAGGATGGAACTGTAAATGGATCTTCGAGTTAGGTTTTTTTAAGGGTCTATTGAGTGGGTTTTAATTTTAGGTTAGGGACTTTGGGCTGAAAAAGAGCTAAATGCCCTTTTAAGGGCAATACCCATACAAATGTGCTTTTCTGGGCAATGGGGAGCTTAGGTTTTTTAGATAGGTTTTTATTTGGGGGTTTGGTTGTGTGGGTGGTGGGTTTTACTGTTGGGGGGTATTTGTATTGATTTCTTTGGGGCAATGCCCCACAAAAGGCCCTTTTAAGGGCCATTGGTAGTTTATTGTAGGATAGGGTTTTTTATTTTGGGGGGGGTTATTTTCATAGGGCTATTAGATTAGGTGTAATTAGTTTAAATATTTTTTCTTTTTTTTGTGTGTGTAACTTAGTGTTTTTTATTTTGTGTAACTTAGTGTTTTTATTTTGTGTAACTTAGTTGTTATTTTTTTGTAACTTAGTAATTCTTTAGAGTAGATTTAAATAATTTGAGTAGAGTTCGGTGTTTATATATGTAATATAGTTAAAGGGACAGTCTACACTAGAATTGTTATTGTTTTAAAAGATAGATAATACCTTTTTTACCATTTCCTAGTTTTTCATAACCAACACAGTTATATTTATATATTGTTCACCTCTGTGATTATCTTGTATCTAAGCCTCTGCAGACTGCCCCTTTATTTCAATTCTTTTGACAGACTTGCAGTTTAGCCAATCAGTGATGGCTCCCAGGTAACTTCACGTGCATGAGCACAGTGTTATCTATATAAAAAATATGAACTAACACCCTCTAGTGGTGAAAAACCTGTTAAAATGCATTCTTAAGAGGCGGCCTTCAAGGTCTAAGAAATTAGCATATGAACCTCCTAGGTTAAGCTTTCAGGTAAGAATACCAAGATAACAAAGAAAAATTGGTGATAAAAGTAAATTGGAAAATTGTTTAAAATTACATGCCCTATCTGAATCATGAAAGTTTTTTTTGGACTAGACTGTCCCTTTAATTTAATTGTTAGTTTAATGTAGTTTTAGTATAATAGTTAGGGTAGGTTAATTAATAGTTTAATATAGTTTAATGTAATTGTAGGATAATAGTTAGGGTAGGTTAATTAGTAGTTTAATATAGTTTATTTTAATTCAAAAGGTAAGTTTAAATTTACTATAAGATAGGGACGAGTTAATATTTAATCTAATGTTAGCAGGTTGTTAGGTTTAGGGGTTAATAGCTTAATTTAGTTTATGGCGATGTGGGGGGCTGGTGGTTTAGGGGTTAATAGGTTTAGTAAGTGGTAGTGATGTGGGAGGACAGGGGTTTAGGGGTTAATACATTTATTTAGTTGGGGAGGGTTCCGGGAGCGTCGACATAGGGGTTAAAAACTTTATTTAGTTGCGGTGGGCTCGGGGAGCAGCAGGATAGGAGTTAATAACTTTTGTTACAGTTGTGGAAGGGTCCGGGAGTGGCAGGATAGGGGTTAAAACTTTTAGTTAGTTGCGGTGGGCTCCGGGAGGGGCGGGATAGGGGTTAATAACTTGATTTAGTTGCATCGGGGTCCAGGAGCGGCGGAATAGGAGTTACACATTTTATTATAGTGGCAGTGTTTAGTGACAGGGTATAAATAAAGTTGGTAAAAAGCCGAATGGCATCGAAATCGATGACTGTTAGCTAACAACAGTCCGCTGCTCATCGCCCCATACTTGGTGCATGGCTTTTTTACAGCTTTTTTTATAAATAAGGAGAGTGTATTCAAGTCTGTGGCCGTGATGTTAGGCGATGATAGGCAAGCGTATTGGTGCCGGCGAATGCAACATAGTTGACGGCTTGATAGATAGGAATTCCAGCGTATTTGCGGTTGACGGCTTGATAAATAGGCTTCCAGATGTTCAATGTATTCTGCATTAATGTCAACTATATGGCTATTTCGATCTTCTAATACAATATTGATATACACTGTGGACACACCACAATAAAACACGAAGATCGAATTAGCCATATAGTTGACATTAATGCAGAATAAATTGAACATATAGAATCCCCCTCGAATGGTTAATAAAGATACGTTGCTCACATTAAGCTAAAAATTACCATAAGTGGCTACAACTGACCTTTATATGCATTGTATTCATATAGGGTACACAAGACCAGCCAACTAGCACAATTAGCAGTGCAATACTGCTAACAGAACAGCATTGATAAGCTGTCATTTAAGTAACGTAGTATTACAAATATATTACAGTAGCAATTTTCAGAACTATTTGTTATATCAAATGAGTTCAGAATTTTTATCACTGCTACCCAATGTAATAATTACTCTCATTACAGACAGCCTCACAAATCTGTCTTAGTCAACCTACCTACATTTATTAATTCTATTAGCTAATCGGAATTAAGGTTGAAAAAATCCTATTGGCTGATCCAATCAGCCAATAGGATTGAGCTTGCATTCTATTGGCTGTTTGGAACAGCCAATAGAATGCGAGCTCAATCCTATATGCTGATTGGGTCAGCCAATAGGACTGAAGTTAATTTTATTTATTTAATTGTATTTAATTTATGTAATTTATTTAATTGTAGTGTAATGTTAGGTGTTAGTGTAATATAGGTTAGGTTTTATTTTACAGGTAAATTTGTATTTATTTTAGCTAGGTAGTTAGTAAATAGTTAATAACTATAAAGTAACTATTCTACCTAGTTAAAATAAATACAAACTTGCCTGTAAAATAAAAATAAAACCTAAGCTAGATACAATGTAACTATCAGTTATATTGTAGCTAGCTTAGGGTTTATTTTACAGGTACGTATTTAGTTATAAATAGGAATTATTTAGGTAATGATAGGAATTTTATTTAGATTTCTTTTAATTATATTTAAGTTAGGGGGTGTTAGGGTTAGACTTGGGTTTAAGGGTTAATACATTTAGACTAGTGGTGGCGACATTGGGGCGGCAGATTAGGGGTTAATAAATGTAGGTAGGTAGGTTGCGGTGACATTGGGGACGGAAGATTAGGGGTTAATAAATATAATGTAGGTGGCGGCGATGTTGGGGCAGCAGATTAGGGGTTAATAAGTGTAAGTAGGTTGCGGCGACATTGGGGACAGAATATTAGGGGTTAATAAATATAATGTAGGTGGCGGCGATGTTGAGGGCAGCAGATTAGGGGTTAATAAGTGTAGGTAGGTTGCGGCAACATTGGGGACGGAAGATTATGGGTTAATAAGTATAATGTAGGTGGCGGCGATGTCCGGAGCGGCAGATTAGGGGTTAATAAGTATAATGTAGGTGTCTGCGATGTCGGGGCGGCAGATTAGGGGTTAATAAGTGTAAGATTAGGGGTGCTTAGACTCAGGGTTCATGTTAGGGTGTTAGGTGTAAACATAAATTTAGTTTCCCCATAGGATTCAATGGGGCTGCGTTAATGAGTTTTACGCTGCTTTTTTGCAGGTGTTAGACTTTTTCTCAGCCGGCTCTCCCCATTGATGTCTATAGGGAAACTTCTTGCCTTTTAACGCCGGGTTTGTAAAAACCTGTAATACCAGCACTGTAGGAAAGTGAGCGGTGAGAATAACTTGCAAGTTAGCACCGCACCCCTGTTACTGTAAAACTCGTAATCTAGGCGTTAGTTTTTATTTTTATATCACAGGTAAGTTTGTATTTATTTTAACTAGGTAGACTAGTTAGTAAATAGTTATTAACTATTTAGTAACTACCTAGTTAAAATAAATACAAACTTATCTGTGAAATAAAACCTAAGCTGTCTTACACTAAAACCTAACATTGCAAAAAATAAAAACACTTAAATCACAAAAAATAAAAAAAAACTACCATTACAAAGAATAACAAATGAAATTATCATAAGCAATAAAAAATGATTACTATTCTCATACCCTGTTTTTTTTTTTAATAAAAACACACCAAAATAAAAAACCCTAATCTATAATAAACTACCAAGGGCCCTTATAAGGGCCTTTTTTAGGTCCTTAAAAGGGCCTTTGTAGGGCATTGCCCTGAAGAAATCAGCTCTTTTTCTAAAAAAAAAAAATACAAAAACCCTAATAGTATACAAACCCCCACCCCCCAAACCCACAAAATAAAAATAAAGTTAAACCTAATCTACCCATTGCCCTGAAAAGGGCATTTGTATGGGTATTGCCTTTAAAAGGGCATTCAGCTCTTTTGCTGCCCATTAAAATAAAAAATGACTATTCTAAAAAAAAAAAAAAAACTCCCCAGAACGAAAAGAAAACATTACACAAAATAACAAACTAATTATCCAAAATAATAACAATTATTCCTATTCTAAGACCCATTTTTAAAAAAACACCCCAAAATAAAAGAAACCTAATCTATAAAAAAACTACCAATAGCCCTTAAAATGGCCTTTTGTAGGGCATTGCCCTAAAGAAATCAGCTCTTTTTCTAAACAAAAATACAAAGATCCACTAACATTACAAACCCACCACCCAAAACTCAGAAAAAAAAAAATATATATCTAAAAGAAATCAGCTCTTTTTCTACAAAAGAAAAACAAACCCCACCCAATAGTATACAAACCCCCACCCCCCAAACCCACAAAATAAAAATAAAGTAAAACCTAATCTACCCATTGCCCTGAAAAGGGCATTTGTATCGGCATTCTCTTTAAAAGGGCATTCAGCTCTTTTTCTTTTAAGAAATGCCCAAATCCTAATCTAAAAAAAAAACACTCGAAAAAAACCTTAAAAAAACCTAACACTACACCTCTTTAGGTACTCACAGTTGCTGAAGTCCCGCTTGAACGATCTTCATCCCGGTGGCTCCATCTTCATCCATCGCGGGACTGGCATCTTCTTCATCCCTGCGGACAATTTAAGCATCTCTCATTCCTATTGGCTGATTTGAATCAGCCAATAGGAATGAGAGCAGTTTAAATCCTATTGGCTGATTTGAACAGCCAATATTATTTTAGCAGGCCTAATTCCTATTGGCAGATTTTTCAGCCAATAGGAATGCAAGGTACCCCCAGTATAAAAACATATTTTATGTAAGAACTTACCTGATAAATTCATTTCTTTCATATTGGCAAGAGTCCATGAGCTAGTGACATATGGGATATACAATCCTACCAGGAGGGGCAAAGTTTCCCAAACCTCAAAATGCCTATAAATACACCCCTCACCACACCCACAATTCAGTTTAACGAATAGCCAAGCAGTGGGGTGATAAAGAAAGGAGTAGAATGCATCAACAAAGGAAATTTGGAAATAATTGTGCTTTATACAAAAAATCATAACCACCATAAAAAGGGTGGGCCTCATGGACTCTTGCCAATATGAAAGAAATTAATTTATCAGGTAAGTTCTTACATAAATTATGTTTTCTTTCATGTAATTGGCAAGAGTCCATGAGCTAGTGACATATGGGATATCAATACACAAGATGTGGAGTCTTCCACTCAAGAGTCACTAGAGAGGGAGGGAATAAAAATAAAAACAGCCATATTCCGCTGAAAAAATTAATCCACAACCCAAAAAAATAAGTTTATTTTCTTTTTTGAAAGAAAAAAACTTAAATCAAAAGTAGAAGAATCAAACTGAAACAGCTGCCTGAAGAACTTTTCTACCAAAAACTGCTTCCAAAGAAGCAAATACATCAAAATGGTAGAATTTAGTAAATGTATGCAAAAGAGGACCAAGTTGCTGCTTTGCAAATCTGATCAACTGAAGCTTCATTCTTAAAAGCCCACGAAGTGGAGACTGATCTAGTAGAATGAGCTGTAATTCTCTGAGGCGGGGCCTGACCCGACTCCAAATAAGCTTGATGAATCAAAAGTTTCAACCAAGAAGCCAAGGAAATAGCAGAAGCCTTCTGTCCTTTCCTAGGACCAGAAAATAAAACAAATAGACTGGAAGTCTTCCTGAAATCTTTAGTAGCTTCCACATAATATTTCAAAGCTCTTACCACATCCAAAGAATGTAAGGATCTCTCCAAAGAATTCTATGGATTAGGACAAAAGGAAGGGACAACAATTTCTCTACTAATGTTGTTAGAATTCACAACCTAAGGTAAAAATTAAAAAGAAGTCCACAAAACTGCCTTATCCTGATGAAAAATCAGAAAAGGAGACTCACAAGAAAGAGCAGATAACTCAGAAACTCTTCTAGCAGTAGAGATGGCCAAAAGAAACAACACTTTCCAAGAAAATAGTTTAATGTCTAAAGAATACATAGGTTCAAATGGAGGAGCCTGTAAAGCCTTCAGAACCAAATTAAGACTCCAAGGAGGAGAAATTGACTTAATGACAGGCTTAATATGAATTAAAGCCTGTACAAAACAGTGTATATCAGGAAGTATAGCAATCTTTCTGTGAAATAAAACCGAAAGAGCGGAGATTTGTCCTTTCAAGGAACTTGCAGACAAACCCTTATCCAAACCATCCTGAAGGAACTGTAAAATTCTAGGAATTCTAAAAGAATGCCAGGAGAATTTATGAGAACACCATGAAATGTAAGTCTTCCAAACTCTATAATAAATCTTTTTAGAGACAGATTTACAAGCTTGTAACATAGTATTAATTACTGAGTCGGAGAAACCTCTATGACTTAGAACTAAGCGTTCAATTTCCATACCTTCAAATTTAATGATTTGAGATCCTGATGGAAAAACGGACCTTGAGATAGTAGGTCCGGCCATAACGGAAGTGGTCAAGGCGGGCAACTGGACATCCGAACCAGATCCGCATACCAAAACCTGTGTGGCCATGCTGGAGCCACCAGCAACACAAAAGACTGTTCCATGATGATTTTGGAGATCACTCTTGGAAGGAGAACTAGGCGGGAAGATGTAAGCAGGATGATAACACCAAGGAAATGTCAGCACATCCATTGCTTCCGCCTGAACATCCCTGGACCTGGACAGGTATCTGGGAAGTTTCTTGTTTAGATGAGAGGCCATGCGATCTATCTCTGGAAGACCCCACATCTGAACAATCTGAGAAAACACATCTGGATGGAGAGACCACTCCCCTGGATGTAAAGTCTGGCGGCTGAGATAATCCGCCTCCCAATTGTCTACACCTGGGATATGCACCGCAGAGATTAGACAGGAGCTGGATTCCGCCCAAGCAAGTATCCAAGATACTTCTTTCATAGCTTGGAGACTGTGAGTCCCACCCTGATGATTGACATAAGCCACAGTTGTGATATTGTCTGTCTGAAAACAAATGAACGGTTCTCTCTTTAGCAGTGGCCAGAACTGAAGAGCCCTGAGAATTGCACAGAGTTCTAAAATATTTATTGGTAATCTCGCCTCTTGAGATTTCCAAACCCCTTGTGCTGTCAGAAATCCCCAAACAGCTCCCCAACTTGAAAGACTCGCATCTGTTGAGATCATAGTCCAGGTTGGCCGAACAAAAGAAGCCCCTTGAACCAAACGATGGTGATCTATCCACCATGTCAGAGAGTGTCGTACATTGGGATTCAAGGATATTAATTGTGATATCTTTGTATAATCCCTGCACCATTGATTCAGCATGCAAAGCTGTAGAGGTCTCATGTGAAAATGAGCAAAGGGGATCGTGTCCGATGCTGCAGTCATGAGACCTAAAACTTCCATGCACATAGCCACTGAAGGGAATGACTGAGAGTGAAGGTGCCGGCATGCTGCAACCAATTTTAAATGTCTTTTGTCTGTTAGAGACAGAGTCATGGACACTGAACCTATCTGGAAGCCTAAAAAGGTGACCCTTGTCTGAGGAATCAAGAACGTTTTTAGTAAATTAATCCTCCAACCATGTTTCCGAAGAAACAACACTGGTCTATTCGTGTGAGATTCTGCAGTATGTAAAGACTGAGCTAGTACCAAGATATCGTCCAAATAAGGAAACACTGCAATACCCTGTTCTCTGAGAATCTCAGAAACTGATAGTGTTCTGGATGAATTGGAATATGAAGGTATGCATCCTGCAAGTCTATTGTGAACATATAATGTCCTTGCTGAACAAAAGGCAGAATAGTCCTTATAGTCACCATCTTGAAAGTTGGTACTCTTACATAACGATTCAAAATTTTCAGATCCAGAACTGGTCTGAATAAATTTTCTTTCTTTGGTACAATGAATAGGTTTGAATAAAACCCCAAACCTTGTTCCTGAGGAGGAACTGACATGATTACCCCTGAAGACTCCAGGTCTGAAACACACTTCAGAAAAGCCTGAGCTTTTACTGGATTTACAGGGATACGTGAGAGAAAAAATCTTCTCACAGGAGGTCTTACTTTGAATCCTATTCGATACCTTTGAGAGACAATGCTCTGAATCCAATGATTTTGGACAGATTTTATCCAAAAATCATTGAAAAACCTTAATCTGCCCCCCTACCAGCTGAGCTGGAATGAGGGCCGCACCTTCATGCGGACTTAGGGGCTGACTTTGGTTTCCTAAATGGCTTGGATTTATTCCAATTTAAGGAAGGCTTCCAATTGGAAGCAGATTCCTTGGGAGGAGGATTGAGTTTTTGTTCCTTATTCTGACGAAAGGAACGAAAACTATTAGAAGCCTTAGATTTACCCTTAGGTTTTTTTATCCTGAGGCAGAAAAACTCCTTTTCCTCCAGTGATAGTTGAAATAATAGTATCCAACTGAGAACCAAATAAATTATTACCTTGGAAAGAAAGAGATAGTAATCTAGATTTAGATGTCATATCAGCATTCCAAGATTCAAGCCACAAAGCTCTTCTAGCTAATACAGCTAAAGACATGGATCTAACATCAATTTTGATAATATCAAAAATGGCATCACAAATAAAATGATTAGCATGTTGCAGTAAGCGAATAATGCTAGATATGTCAGAATCTAATTCTTGTTGCGCTAAATTATCCAACCAGAAAGTTGATGCAGCCGCAACATCAGCCAAAGAAATAGCAGGTCTGAGAAGATGACCTGAATATAAATAGGCCTTCCCTAGATAAGATTCAAGCTTCCTATCTAAAGGATCCTTAAAGTAAGTACTATTTTCCATAGGAATAGTGGTACGTTTAGCAAGAGTAGAAATAGCCCCATCAACTTTGGGGATTTTTTCCCAAAACTCTATAAATTTTGCTGGTAAAGGATACAATTTTTTAAATCTTGAAGAAGGAATAAAAGAAGTACCTGGCTTATTCCATTCCTTAGAAATCAGAAATAGCCTCAGGAATAGGAAAAACCCCTGTAGAAATCACAGGAGGTTTAAAAACAGCATTTAAACGTTTAACTGAATGTCAATAGGACTGGTTACCTCAATATCCAAAGTAATTAACACTTCTTTTAATAAAGAACGCATATACTCTATTTTAAATAAATAAGTAGATTTGTCAGTGTCAATGTCTGAGGAAGGATCTTCTGTCTCAGATAGATCCTCATCAGAAGAGGATAAATTATTATGTTGTTGGTCATTTGAAATTTCATCAGCTAAATGAGAAGTTTTAAAAGACCTTTTACGTTTATTAGAAGGTGGAAATGCAAACAAAGCCTTCAGAATAGAATCAGAAACAAATACTTTAAAATTTACAGTTATATCATGCACATTAGAATTTGAAGGAACTGCAACTGGCAATGTACTATTACTGATGGAAACACTATCTGCATATAAAAGTTTATCATGACAACTATTACAAATGACATTCAGTGAAATAATTTCTACAATTTTACAACAAATGCACTTAGCTTTGGTAGAACTGATGTCAGGAAGCAATGTTCCAGCAGAAACTTCTGAGACAGGATCAGATTGGGAGATCTTGCACAATGTTAGAGAAAAAACAACATATAAAGCAAAATGATCTATTTCTTTATATGACAGTTTAAGGAATGGGAAAAAAATGCAAAAGCATAGGCCTCTGATAGAGAAAAAAAGCAAGAGGCAAACATCAATGGGGTATTGAAATAATGAAAAAGTTTGGCGCCAAGTATGACGCACAACGTAACGTAAACTTTTTTGGCGCCAAAAATAACCGGAAATTACACACTCGCGTCACTAATGACGCTGCAGTGTGAAAGGTCTCGGCGTCATGTATGACGCTGGAAATGACAAAGTTGCATCATAAACTTATTTTTTCACGCCAAAAATATTTTCACGCCAAGAATGACGCAATAAAGTTTAGCATTTGACGCAGCCGCGGGCCTAATACCCGCAATAGCAAGAAGTAGTCAATTGAAAAAAAGACTAAACCCCAGGTAAGAAATTAATTTCTTAAAATGTTTATATTCCCCAAATATGAAACTGACAGTCTGCAGAAGGAAATACATGAACCTGACTCATGGCAAATATAAGTACAATACATATATTTAGAACTTTATATAAATGCATAAAGTGCCAAACCATAGCTGAGGTGTCTTAAGTAATAAAAAACATACTTACCAAAAGACACCCATCCACATATAGCAGATAGCCAAACCAGTACTAAAACAGTTATTAGTAGAGGTAATGGTAAATTGAGAGTATATCGTCGATCTGAAAAGGGAGGTAGGAGATGAATCTCTACGACCGATAACAGAGAACCTATAAAATAAACCCCCGTTAGGGAAATCATCATATTCAAATAAGTGATACTCCCTTCATGTCCCTCTAACATTCGCTGTACTCTGAGAGGAATCGGGCTTCAACAATGCTGAGAAGCGCATATCAACGTAGAAATCTTAGCACAAACTTACTTCACCACCTCCATAGGAGGCAAAGTTTGTAAAACTGAATTGTGGGTGTGTTGAGGGGTGTATTTATAGGCATTTTGAGGTTTGGAAAACTTTGCCCCTCCTGGTAGGATTGTATATCCCATATGTCACTAGCTCATGGACTCTTGCCAATTACATGAAAGAAAGGGGTACCTTGCATTTGAATCCTCAGTGTGCGGTGGACGATTGCATGAAGAGGACCTCCACGTCGGATCGATGGACCTCCGCCTTGGACCTCCGCCTCCCCACATCGACTGCTCCACCTCTGCAGGGATGAAGAAGATGCCGGTCCGGCGATGGATGAAGATGGATCCACCTGGATAAAGATGGAGCCGCCTGGATGAGGATGGAGCTGCCGGGATGAAGATCGTTCAAGCAGGACTTCAGCGACTGCGAGTACCTAAAGAGGGGTTAGTGTTAGGGTTTTTTTAGGTTTTTTGGGGTGTTTTTTTTGTAGAATAGGGTTTGGGCATTTCTTAAAAGAGTTGAATGCCCTTTAAGGGCAATGATCGTACAAATGCCATTTTCAGGGCAATGGGTAGATTAGGTTTTTTTTTAGAGTTAGGTTTTTTATTTTGGGGGGTTGGTTGGGTGGTGGGTTTTACTGTTGGGGGGGGTCTGTTTTTTCAGGAAAAAGAGCTGTTTTGTTTTAAGGGCTATTAGTAGTTTATTGTAGGCTAGGGGGTGTTTTTATTTTGATAGGGCTATTAGATTAGGTGAATTTTTTTTTATTTTGGATAATTTAGTTTTTTATTTTTCGTAATTTAGTGTTTGTTATTTTTTGTACTTTAGTATTTTTGTAGATTTAATTTTTTTAGTAGGGTTAGGTTTTTTAATGTGTAATTTAATTGATAGTTATTTTAATTTTAGTCTAATAGTAATGTTAGTTTAATTTACAGTTTAAACTTATGGCTAGATTTAGAGTTGGGCGGTAGCCGTCAAAACCAGCGTTAGAGGCTCCTAACGCTGGTTTTTACCGCCCTCTGGTATTTGGAGTCAGTCAGGAAAGGGTCTAACGCTCACTTTGCAGCTGCGACTTTTCCATACCGCAGATCCCCCTACGCCATTTGCATATCCTATCTTTTCAATGGGATCTTCCTAACGCCGGTATTTAGAGTCTTGGCTGAAGTGAGCGTTAGAACAAAGTCAGTAGTTAAGAGCTTTCTGGGCTAACGCGGGTTTATAAAGCTCTTAACTACTGTGCTCTAAAGTACACTAACACCCATAACCTACCTATGTACCCCTAAACCGAGGTCCCCCCACATCGCCGCCACTCTATTAAAATTTTTTAACCCCTAATCTGCCGACCGCACACCGCTGCCACCTACGTTATCCCTATGAACCCCTAATCTTCTGCCCCTAACACCGCCGACCCCTATATTATATTTATGAACCCCTAATATGCCGCCCCCAACGTCGCCGCTACCTACCTACACTTATTAACCCCTAATCTGCCGACCGGACCGCGCCGCTATTATAATAAAGTTATTAACCCCTAATCCGCCTCACTCCCGCCTCAATAACCCTATAATAAATAGTATTAACCCCTAATCTGCCCTCCCTAACATCGCCGACACCTAACTTCAAGTATTAACCCCTAATCTGCCGATCGGAGCTCACCACTACTCTAATAATTTTTTTAACCCCTAAAGCTAATTCTAACCCTAACAGCCAATAGAATGCGAGCTCAATCTGATTGGCTGATCGGATCAGCCAATCGGATTGAACTTGAATCTGATTGGCTGATTCCATCAGCCAATCAGAATTTTCATACCTTAATTCCGATTGGATGATAGAATCTTATTAGCCAATCGGAATTCGACGGACGCCATCTTGGATGACGTAATTTAAAGGAACCGTCATTCGGCGAGTAGGCGTCGGTAGAAGAGGATGTTCAGCGTCGGCTGGAAGATGATGGCTCCGGAAGAAAGAAGTTTGAAGATGCTGCTTCATAGAAGACTTCATCCCGATGATGGACTTCTTCAGCGCCCGCTTGGATCAAGACTTCAGCCCGATGATGGATTTCTTCAGCCGCCGCTTGGATCCAGACTTCAGCCCGAGGATGGACGTCACTCTTCATCCCCCCGCTTGGGCTTGGATCAAGACATCGGAGGCTCTTCTGGACAGATCGGGACCCGGTGTGGTGAAAACAAGGTAGGGAGATCTTCAGGGGCTTAGTGTTAGGTTTATTTAAGGGGGGTTTGGGTTAGATTAGGGGTATGTGGGTGGTGGGTTGTAATGTTGGGGGCGGTATTGTATGTTTTTTTTTACAGGCAAAAGAGCTGAATTCTTTGGGGCATGCCCCGCAAAGGGCCCTTTTCAGGGCTGGTAAGGTAAAGAGCTTTTCTATTTTAATTTTAGAATAGGGTAGGGCATTTTTTATTTTGGGGGGCTTTGTTATTTTATTAGGGGGCTTAGAGTAGGTGTAATTAGTTTAAAATTGTTGTAATATTTTTCTAATGTTTGTAAATATTTTTTTATTTTTTGTACTTTAGTTAGTTTATTTAATTGTATTTATTTGTAGGTATTGTATTTAATTAATTTATTGATAGTGTAGTGTTAGGTTTAATTGTAGATAATTGTAGGTATTTTATTTAATTAATTTATTGATAGTGTAGTGTTAGGTTTAATTGTAACTCAGGTTAGGATTTATTTTACAGGTAATTTTGTAATTATTTTAACTAGGTAACTATTAAATAGTTATTAACTATTTAATAGCTATTGTACCTGGTTAAAATAAATACAAGTTGCCTGTAAAATAAATATTAATCCTAAAATAGCTACAATATAATTATAATTTATATTGTAGCTATATTAGGGTTTATTTTACAGGTAAGTATTTAGATTTAAATAGGAATAATTTATTTAATAAGAGTTAATTTATTTCGTTAGAATAAAATTATATTTAACTTAGGGGGGTGTTAGGTTTAGGGTTAGAATTAGCTTTAGGGGTTAAAACATTTATTAGAGTATTGGTGAGCTCCGATCGGCAGATTAGGGGTTAATACTTGAAGTTAGGTGTCGGCTATGTTAGGGAGGGCAGATTAGGGGTCAATACTATTTATTATAGGGTTATTGAGGTGGGAGTGAGGTGGATTAGGGGTTAATAACTTTATTATAATAGCGGTGCGGTCCGGTCGGCAGATTAGGGGTTAATAAGTGTAGGTAGGTAGCAGCGATGTTGGGGGCAGCATATTAGGGGTTAATAAATATAATATAGGGGTCGGCGGTGTTAGGGGCAGCAGATTAGGGGTTCATAGGGATAACGTAGGTGGCAGTGGTGTGCGGTCGGCAGATTAGGGGTTAATAATAAAATGCAGGGGTCAGCGATAGCGGGGGCAGCATATTAGGGGTTAATAATTATAATATAGGGGTCGGCGGTGTTAGGGGCAGCAGATTAGGGGTACATAGCTATAATGTAGCTTGCGGTGGTGTACGGAGAGGCAGATTAGGGGTTAATAATAAAGTGCAGGGGTCAGTGATAGCGGGGGCGGCAGATTAGGGGTTAATAAGTGTAAGGTTAGGGGTGTTTAGACTAGAGGTACATGTTAGAGTGTTAGGTGCAGACTTAGGAAGTGTTTCCCCATAGGAAACAATGTAGCTGCGTTAGGAGCTGAACGCTGCTTTTTTGCAGGTGTTAGGTTTTTTTTCAGCTCAAACAGCCCCATTGTTTCCTATGGGGGAATCGTGCACGAGCACGTTTTTGAAGCTGGCCGCGTCCATAAGCAACGCTGGTATTTAGAGTTGCAGTGGCGGTAAATATGCTCTACGCTCCCTTTTTGGAGCCTAACGCAGCCATTCTGTGAACTCTAAATACCAGCGGTATTTAAAAGGTGCGGGGGAAAAAAAGCATGCGTAGCTAACGCACCCCTTTGGCCGCAGAACTCTAAATCTAGCCGTTAGTTTTTTAATTTCCCAGGGAAGTTTTTATTTATTTTAAGATAGGGATCTTGTAATTTGAATTTAAAGTTAGGAGTTTGTTAGGTTTAGGGGTTAATAGTTTAATTTAGTTTTTGACAATGTGGGGAGCTGGTGGTTTAGGGGTTAATAGGTTTATTTAGTGGTAGTGATGTGGGAGGCCAGAGGTTTAGGGGTTAATAACTTTATTTAGTGGCGGGATGTTGAGGAGCGGCAGAATAGGGGTTAATATATTTATTATAGTGTGGGCGATGTTGGGTGCGGGAAAATAGGGGTTAATAACTATTATCTGTTCATGAGTGTACTCTGCTGATCAGGACCTCTAAGTCAGGTGTGCACAATGTCATTAGAAAACCAATCTGTGAAAGTTCACATCCACCAAAAGGGTTAACAAGATACCCCTTCTGATTGGTCACTCACACCCTTATAAGGATCCTGACCAGCAGAGACCATTATCTCTGATGAAGCGCATGTGCCCATGCGTGAAACGCGTAAGATAGGAGCTTACCAAGTGTCTGATGAAAAGCCTGCTCCTAAATAAAACTTCATTTCATCCACTCTAAGACTCAGCGTTCCTTTTTCCTCATTCGTTAATAACTTTAGTATAGTGGCGACGATGTCGGGGAGCGGCGGAATAGGGGTTAATATATTTTATTGGTGGCGGCAATGTCGGGAGCGGCAGATTAAGGGTTAATAACTTTAATATAGTATTTGTGATGCGGGAGTGCCTTGGTTTAGGGTTTAATAGGTAGTTTATGGGTGTTTAGTGTACTTTGTAACACTTTAGTTATGAGTTTTATGTAACAGTTTTGTAGTGTAAAACTACTGATCTCAGATGATGGTACGGAACTTGTCGTTATAGGGTGTAATGCAAGCACTTCACTGCAAAACTTGTAATGGCAGCGCTATGGGAATCCCATGAAAAAACTTATTTTTTTCGAGTGCGAGACTGATGTTGCGTTACAGGCTAAAAGGCTTGCGGTACAGCTATACAGACAAAGACTTGTAATGGCTGCATTGCTGTTTTAACGCTGAAATGACAATTTTTTCAGCGTTAAAACACGAACGCACAACTCGTAATCTACCTGATTATAAGGTATATAGCCTTGTGGGGGTTGGCAGATTAGGGGTTAATAGGTTAATTAGATGTTTTGCGATGTGGTGGTTGGCGGATTAGGGGTTAATATAGTTTATTAGTTATTGTGGTGGGTGTTGACGGTTGACAGGTAGATAGATATTGCGCATGCGTTAGGTGTTAGTTATTTTCAGGAGGTAGATAGATATTGCGCATGCGTTAGGTGTTAGTTACTATTTTCAGGGGGTTACGGTGCTCACATACTCAGTACAAGTCTTTCTGCGCCTGCTGATGTGTGGCGAGGTTAAAATGGAGTAAAATTTCTCTATTTTCGCCATGTAAGTCCTTGCGCTGAATATGATACCGATTTGCGACGCGGTTCTATGTTAGCTTATGGGAGTAAAAGTTGCGGGCGATAGGTGAAATATACGTGCTGCATTTATATGCGGCGCTGTATATGTGATACCAAAACCGTATATGTAATCTTGTCCTAGGATTTTGCAGAACTTAATTTATTTGAAAGAATAAAAAGCTTAGCTAAAGCAATTAAAATGGTAATAAAATCTTCATACTTATTAAAAGTATTTAATTATTCCAGTTAACAGGTGTTGAATATTGTGTGTGTAGGAGGCTTGATGTTCACATATGGTACAATTAGCATTCCAATCTCCCATAACGCTACTGTTGTGGTTACTTAATAAATGATGTATTTGAAGGCTTTGCTATATTTATATAATCGTACCATACAAGCACAAATCTCAGAATTCAGCTCTATTAGTAATTTATAGATTTATCAGAGATAGCATTGCAGTCTGTGGACCTTTCTATGAAAACTGTGATGTATACATTTGCAGTTATTGTGTCATGATAAGAAAACAGTTATGATTACGTGTTGGTAGCCGCATAAATAAGGGACAATGACAAAAATATAGTGAACAAATCATAAAAAAGTTGGTTGAATATTAATAATATTTGTATAAGATTTTTAATATAGCAGTGAGTGAGCAGATCCTAAATGGAATACAGAAAGTCCGAATGCCAAAATGTTTATTCCTGAAATAATAGAAGTTGTTTCAAACACTTTGTGTAGAAATATTAAAGTGTAGTTAAAGAGAACAGCACTCATTTAATTAAAAAGGGGGATGTGTTAAAAGACAGAAAACAACTTACTTGTTTTCTTAAAAAATAGAGCATACATTATAAAAGTAAAACGGTTAGATTTTGAGTTGTGCGGTATGAGTGGAAAAGCAGCATTATGGCTCTTTTTCACTAACACTGGTATTACGAGTCTTGCAGGTTTAGCTGTACCGCACACTTTTTTTGGCCGTAACGCAACGTAACTACAGCAGCTTTCAAAAAGTCCTTTTTCAATGGGACTTCATTTGCGCCAGTATTACGAGTTTGCCTGGGAGGCCAAAAAGTGAGTGGTACAGCCAATACCGTCAAGATCCATACCATAAACGGTCAGTAGTTAGGGGTTTTATGCTACAGCGCCGTAACATAAAACTTATAACTAAAGTGCTAAAAAGTACACTAACTCCCATAAACTACCTATTAACCCCTAAACCGAGGCCCTCCCGCATCGCAAACACTAAAATAAAATTATTAACCCCTAATCTGCCACTCCCGACATTGCCACCACTAGAATAAACATATTAACCCCTAAATCACTGCATTCCCGCATCGTAAACACTAGTTAAATATTATTAACCCCCTAATCTGCTGTCCCTAACATCGCTGCAACCTACATTACTGTTATTAACCCCTAATCTGCTGTCCCTAACATTGCCGCCACTATACTAAAGTTATTAACCCCTAAACCTAACCCTAAGTATAACCCTAACAACCCTAACTTTAATATAATTAAAATCAATCTAAATAAACATTAATATCATTAACTAAATAATTCCTATTTAAAAGTAAATACTTAGCTGTAAAATAAAATCTAAGCTAGCTACAATATAACTTATAGTTACATTGTATCTATCTTAGGTTTTATTTTTATTTTTCAGCTAAGTTTGTATTTATTTTAACTAGGTAGAATAGTTACTAAATAGTTATTAACTATTTACTAACTACCTAGCTAAAATAAATACAAATTTACCTGTAAAATAAAAACCTAACCTGAGTTACACTAACACTTAACCTTACACTACAATTAAATTAATTACATTAATTAAATACAATTAACTAAATTACAAAAAAACAAACTCTGGGACGCGTGAGTGGGTGGGACTGGGACCGCTACACTACATAAAAGTGTAAGGGATGGAGGGAGAGGGGGGAATTAAAAGTTTGTAAAGGGATCTGGGAGGAGGGGGGAGGGATATGAGGGGGGCAGCTTCACTACAGACAGCTGCCAGTACCCAAGATGGCAGCAATTAGGTAGGGGGGAGGGTTAGAGAGCTGTTTGGAGGGGATCAGGGAGGTTGGGGGCTTGGGTTATTCAGGGATTCCTGACAGATATCAGTGTTACAATGTAACTATCGCTAATTTTGAGAAAAAAAAATGGTTTGGAAATAGCAAAGTGCTAATTGTACTTATTGCCCTATAACTTGCAAAAAAAAAACAAATAACATGTAAACATTGGGTTTTTCTAAACTCAGGACAAAATTTAGAAACTATTTAGCATTGGAGTTTTTTGGTGGTTGTAGATGTGTAACAGATTTTGGGGTCAAAGTTAGAAAAAGTGTGTTTTTTCCACTTTTTCATCATATTTTATAATTGTTTTTATAGTTAATTATAAGACATGATAAAAATAATAGTATCTTTAGAAATTCCATTTAATGGCGAGAAAAGCTGTATATAATATGTGTGGGTACAGTAAATGAGTAAGAGGAAAATTACAGCTAAACACAAACAGAAATGTAAAAATAGCACTGGTCCCAAACGGTAAGAAAATTGAAAAATAGTCTGGTCACTAAGGGGTTAAGTAGATGAAAACATGAAAAAACATTTATTCAATATTCATATTTAATAAAGTGTTATACTGTGTATGTACTGTATTTCACATTCCAATGTTCTGCACATGGGAGAATATGGTCTAAGTATTTTTAAATAGATATTCTTACATATATCTGTGTATATATATATATATATATATATATATATATATATATATATATATATATATATATATACCTAGATATACTCATGTATGTCTGAGGAAGGGGAGTGTGTCCCTGAAACGTCACGCTTATTAAAGTTTTTTTGAAGAAAAGACCAGTGAGTGCCTTCCTTTACCGTGTATATTTACCTGCTGGCACCCTGGCATCAGGATTTGGAAAGTGAGAGTGCTCTCTATCTACATATATATATATATATATATATATATACTCATGTATGCATATATATATATATATATATATATATATATATTATATATATATTAGCAAAATACCATCAGATTTATGTAGAATTATGTATTTATGAGTAAATTGAACATAATCTGTTGTGTGATGAACAATGACATGTGAAATATTAATATTTTCATTTCTGGTTTGTGAACTTGAAAATATGCGATTGTGTTTGTGTGCGAGTCCCCTTGACTACTATGGGGAATGTGTTATCACGCATGATATTCTAAGTTTGGCTTTTTACGCATATCGGGATAGTGAGCGAGCAAAACAGTTTACTTTCAACATATAATACGCATGCAAAAACCTTACTTCTAACGAAGTTAGCGCTCGAGCGGGAGCATTAAATAGTGCTCCACTTGTAATCTGGCCCTAAATGTCTTTAAATGTCTCACAAAATGCAAACATTTATGGATGGTATTAGATTTTTTTTTTAAATGAGAGAGCGCAATTCTTTAATGTCCATACATTTTATACTGAATATGTATAAGTCTAATGTTTATAATTTTTATATATTTTATATATTTTATTGACAATATGGAACTACTGTGAAATATATAAAAGATTATTTGTAGTACTGACAGACTTTTCCATCTAACTGAAATTGGTATCTATTTGATATCTTTTACAATTATTCTGAGATCAACAATTCTGCTAAGCTGCAGACTGAGTAGGTGTCATAAAAATTAGCTTACAAAGCATTCCCACGCTTTGTGATGTGAAATAAAATTCTTAAAACCTGTAAACTCCAGCTAAGTATATATGAAATCTTTTACCAGAAAAACTAGTAAAACGTAGAGCTCAGCTATTGCTGATAGACTTAATGGAAATTAAGAAAAAATGCATTGATGCATTTAAAAGAAGACATTCTAAACGATAATTTCATTTATTTGTTTTTGTTTTTTTTAATAAAAAGTTGATAATTGGTTCCTTACTTGTTAAGCTTGTGATATGTGTTACTAAATACCAACAGAGATGTAGTATAGTATAGCCATGTGTGTAAGAATAACGTTATTCCTGAGACATAAGAATCCCACTCATGATTTGTGATGACACCCAAGTTAGGTAGGTGCAGATAAGCCAGCTGACACTTTCAGCGGTCAGCTCACTGGAACTTCATAGTGGTGAACCTGGAGGTCTAGTATCGCTGTGTGTGTAGCTCACTGGATACAGGTTCTTGTGTCACTCCCTTCCAGGATAGCGTGGCACAGCAAACAGCCAACAGTATGTCTATCAAAGCAAATTCAATCTGCATGTAGATTTAAAAAAAAGGTGTATATTTCGTCAAATTGAAAGGGTGAGCGCAAACCCCAATGAAGATTTGTGATTCAGATTAATTTAAAATTGTGTTTTCTATGCACTCACATAATTATCATTTTATTTTTTTAAACTCCGGTGACAAAAAAATATAGGGCAAGATTAAGTGTGGTGCGTTAACAGTAAAGCAGGTGTGATAACTTAAGGGGTTTATCACGGGTGTTTGTGAGCATCGGGTTTTTCGCTTGTATTACAAGTTGAAATGCGATTGCTTGAACACAGTCACAATTTACGCTACAATGATTGTCGGATCCTCAGAGCTCTAGTTAACTGTTTAAAATTTTTTAAAAAAAATATTGCACACAAAAGCTATAAAGGCTCAAAGATATGAGGTCTTAGGTGTTGGGAAAAGAAAAGGCAGGCAAAGGGCTTTAACATTCAGATGATGTATATGATGAATATATTTATATATGATTATATCTGTCTACATTGTATTTATGTATTTATATGTGTACATACCGGTATATGTATTTACAGACATATATGCACATATTAACACATAAGTTCATGTGTATACATATATAGGCATATATTTAAGTGCATTGGAGTCCTTTGCAGTTAAAGGAATATGAAACCTACATTTTTGTCTTTCATAATTCAGATAGAGCATGCAATTTTAAAGGGACAGTCAAGTCCAAAAAAACTTTCATGATTCAGATAGGGCATGTCATTTAAACAACTTTCCAATTTACTTTTATCACCAATTCTGCTTTGTTCTCTTGGTTCTTGGAATTCTTAGTTGAAAGGTAAACCTAGGTGGTTCATATGCTAATTTCTTAAACCTTGAAGGCCGCCTCTACATTTGACAGTTTTTTACCACTAGAGGGCGTTAGTTCATGTGTTTTATATAGATAGCATTGAGCTTATGCATGTGAATTTACCAAGGAGTGAGCACTGATTGGCTAAATTGCAAATCTGAAATAAGGGGGCAGTCTGCATAGACTTAGATACAAGTTAATCACAGAGGTAAAATGTGTATTATTATAACTGTGTTATGCAAAACTGGGGAATGGGTAATTAATAGATTATCTATCTTTTAAAACATCAAAAATTCTGATGTTGTCTGTCCCTTTAAGCAACTTTCAAATTTACTCCATTTATCAATTTTTCTTTATTCTCTTGATATGATTTGCTGAATGAGCAGCAATGCACTGCTGGTTGCTGACTGAACACATGGGTGAGCCAATGACAATCAGCAAATACTGTGTATATGCAACCACCAATCAGCAGCTAGAACCTAGGTTCTTTGCTGTTCCTGAACTTTTCTAGATAAACCTTTCAGCAAAGGATAAGAAGAAAAGGAAGCAAATTAAATAATAGAAGTAAATTGGAAACTTGTTTAAAATTCTATTCTCTATCTGAATCATGAAAGAAAATTTTTGGGTTTCATGTCCCTTTAAGTAGATGAAAACATATTTATGCAATATTCATCCTATATAATAAAAGGCCAAGTGTGTTTGTCCAAAGCTGTCATGCGCAGTAGAGACTGCGTGCGAGGACAAACACACTAGGCCTTCCAACTGACCTGGTGTCGTGTGGTGGAGTGGGCGTGGTCGGGCGGGTGTAACGTGGGCGTGGCCGGGTGGGTGTGGTGTAGGTGTGACCGGGCGTGGCATGGGCGGGGCCATGTGTGACACAGGCGGGTAGGGCAGGGCCAGATGCTGAGAGACAGAGAGCTCTAAAGAGGGGGGATAGAGAGAGCAGAAGAGGGTGGATAGAGAGAGCAGAAGAGGGGGGATAGATAGAGGGAGAGAGAGACAGCAAAAGAGAGAGGGGGAGAGAGACAGCAAAAGAGAGAGGGGAGAGAGACAGCAAAAAGAGAGGGGGGGAGAGAGACAGCAAAAGAGAGGGGGGGAGAGAGACAGCAAAAGAGAGGGGGGAGAGAGACAGCAAAAGAGAGGGGGGGGAGAGAGACAGCAAAAGAGAGGGGGGGGAGAGACAGCAAAAGAGAGGGGGGAGAGAGACAGCAAAAGAGAGGGGGGAGAGTAGGCAAAAGAGAGGGGGGAGAGTGTGCAAAAGAGAGAGGGGAGAGTGCGCAAAAGATAGGGGAGAGAGAGCGCAAAAGAGTAGGGAAGAGAGAGCGCAAAAGAGAGGGGGGAGAGAGCACAAAAGAGAGGGGGGAGAGAGCGCAAAAGAGAGGGAGGAGAGAGAACAAAAGAGGGGGAGAGAGCGCAAAAGAGAGGAGAAGAGAGCGCAAAAGAGAGGAGAAGAGAGCGCAAAAGAGAGGGGGAGAGAGCGCAAAAGAGAGGGGGAGAGAGTGCAAAAGAGAGGGGGAGAGAGCGCAAAAGAGAGGGGGAGAAAGCACAAAAGAGGGGTGGAGAGAGCACAAAAGAGAGGGGGGAGAGAGCGCAAAAAAAAGAGGGAAGAGTGCAAAAGAGAGGGGAGAGAGCGCAAAAGAGAGGGGGAGAGGGGGGAGAGAGCGCAAAAGAGGGGGAGAGAGCACAAAAGAGAGGGGGAGAGAGAGCAAAAAAAAGGGGGAAGAGTGCAAAAGAGAGGGGAGAGAGCGCAAAAGAGAGGGGGAGAGGGGGGAGAGAGCACAAAAGAGAGGGGGAGAGAGCACAAAAGAGAGGGGAGAGAGAGCAAAATAGAGGGAGAGAGACAGCAAAAGAGAGGAGAGAGAGAGCAAACGAGAGGAGAGAGAGAGCAAATATAATAAAAGGCCAAGTGTGTTTGTCCAAAGCTGTCATGCGCAATAGAGACTGTGTGCGAGGACAAACACAACTGGCCTTCCAACTGACCTGGTGTTGTGTGGTGGAGTGGGCGTGGCTGGGCAGGGGAGATGTGGGCGTGGCTGGGTGAAGGTGGCATTGGCGTGACCAGGCGGGTCATGGGTGGGGCCAGGTGTGACACGGGCGGGCCGGGCGGGGCCAGATGCAGAGAGACAGAGAGCTCTAAAGAGGGGGAATAGAGAGAGCAGAAGAGGGTGGATAGAGAGAGCAGAATAGGGGGGATAGATAGAAGGAGAGAGAGACAGCAAAAGAGAGAGGGGGAGAGAGACAGAAAAAGAGAGAGGGGAGAGAGACAGCAAAAGAGAGAGGAGGAGAGAGACAGCAAAAGAGAGGGGGAGAGAGACAGCAAAAGAGAGAGGGGAGAGAGACAGCAAAAGAGAGGGGGAGAGTAGGCAAAAGAGAGGGGGGAGAAAGCGCAAAAGAGAGGGGGAGAGTGTGCAAAAGAGAGGGGGAGAGTGCGCAAAAGAGAGGGGAGAGAGAGCACAAAAGATAGGGGGAGAGAGCACAAAAGAGAGGGGGGAGAGAGCGCAAAAGAGAGGGGGGAGAGAGCGCAAAAGAGAGGGGGAGAGAGCACAAAAGAGAGGGGGAGAAAGCGCAAAAGAGAGGGGGAGAGAGCGCAAAAGAGAGGGGAGAGAGCGCAAAAGAGAGGGGGAGAGAGCGCAAAAGAGAGGGGGAGAGAGCTCAAAAGAGAGGGGGAAAGAGCACAAAAGAGAGGGGGAGAGAGCACAAAAGAGAGGGGAAGAGAGCACAAAAGAGAGGGGGAGAGAGCGCAAAAGAGAGGGGGAGAGAGCGCAAAAAAGAGGGGAGAGAGCTCAAAAGAGAGGGGGAGAGAGCGCAAAAGAGAGGGGGAGAGAGCACAAAAGAGGGGGGAGAGAGCGCAAAAGAGAGGGGGAGAGAGCGCAAGGGGAGAGAGCTCAAAAGAGAGGGGGAGAGAGTGCAAAAGAGAGGGGGAGAGAGCGCAAAAGAGAGGGGGGAGAGAGTGCAAAAGAGGGGGGAGAGCACAAAAGAGGGGGAGAGAGCGAAAAAGAGAGGGGGAGAGAGCTCAAAAGAGAGGGGGAAAGAGCGCAAAAGAGAGGGGGAGAGAGATTGCAAAAAAAGGGGTAAAAAGTGCAAAAGAGAGGGGGAGAGAGCGCAAAAGAGAGGGGGAGAGGGGGGAGAGAGCACAAAAGAGAGGGGGAGAGAGAGCAAAATAGAGGGAGAGAGACAGCAAAAGAGAGGAGATAGAGAGCAAACGAGAGGACAAACACACCTGGCCTTCCAACTGACCTGGTGTTGTGTGGTGGCGTGGGCGGATGGGTGCAATGTGGGCGTGTCTGGGTGGGTGTGGTGTGGGCGTGGCCAGCTGTGACATGGGCGGGGTCAGGTGTGACACGGCCGGGCCAGGCGGGGCCAGATGCCGAGAGACAGAGAGCTCTAAAGAGGGGGGAAAGAGAGCAGAAGAGGGGGGAAAGAGAGAGCAGAAGAGGGGGATAGATAGAGGGAGAGAGAGACCTCAAAAGAGAGAGGGGGAGGGAGACAGCAAAAGAGAGGGGGGAGAGAGACAGCAAAAGAGAGGGGGGGGAGAGAGACAGCAAAAGAGAGGGGGGGGAGAGAGACAACAAAAGAGAGGGGGGAGAGAGACAACAAAAGAGAGGGGGGAGAGAAGGCAAAAGAGAGGGGGGAGAGAGAGCAAAAGAGAGGGGGGAGAGTGCGCAAAAGAGAGGGGAGAGAGAGCGCAAAAGAGAGGAGGGAGAGAGCGCAAAAGAGAGGAGGGAGAGAGCGCAAAAGAGGGGGGGAGAGCACAAAAGAGGGGGAGATAGCGCAAAAGAGAAGGGGAGAGAGCACAAAAGAGAGGGGGAGAGAGTGCAAAAGAGAGGGGGAGAGAGCGCAAAAGAGAGGGGGAGAGAGCACAAAAGAGGGGGGAGAGAGAGCAAAAGAGAGGGGGGAGAGAGCACAAAAAAAGGGGGGAAGAGCTTAAAAGAGAGGGGGAGAGAGCGCAAAAGAGAGGGGGAGAGAGTGCAAAAGAGAGGGAGAGAGTGTGTTTGTCCAAAGCTGTCCTGCGCAGTAGAGACTGTGTGCGAGGACAAACACACCTGGCCTTCCAACTGACCTGGTGTTGTGTGGCGGAGTGGGGAGAGAGGGAGCAAAAGAGAGGGGGGGAGAGAGCGAGCAAAAGAGAGGGGGGGATAGAGAGCAAAAATGAGAGGGGGAGAGAGAGCACAAAAGAGGGGGAGAGAGAGAGAGCGCAAAAGAGAGGGGAAGAGAGAGCGCAAAAGAGAGGGAGGAGAGAGCACAAAAGAGAAGGGGAGAGCACAAAAGAGGGGGAGAGAGCACAAAAGAGAAGGGGAGAGAGCACAAAAGAGAGGGGGAGAGAGCACAAAAGAGGGGGGGGAGAGCACAAAAGAGAAGGGGAGAGAGCGCAAAAGAGAGGGGGAGAGAGCGCAAAAGAGAGGGGAGAAAGCACAAAAGAGAGGGGGAGAGAGCGCAAAAGAAAGGGGGAGAGAGCACAAAAGAGGGGGGGAGAGAGCGCAAAAGAGAGGGGGGAGAGAGCGCAAAAAAAGGGGGGAAGAGCGCAAAAGAGAGGGGAAGAGAGAGAGCAAAAGAGAGGGGGAGAGAGAGCAAAAGAGAAGGGGAGAGAGAGCAAAAGAGAAGGAGAGAGACAGCAAAAGAGAGGAGAGAGAGAGCAAACGAGAGGAGAAAGAGCAAACGAGAGGGGGGAAAAGAGAGAGAGAAAAGAGAGGGAGAGAGACAACAAAAGAGGGGGAGAGAGACAGCAAAAGAGGGGGAGAGAGCGCAAAAGAGAGGGGCAGAGAGCACGCAAAAGAGGGGGGAGAGAGAGCGCAAAAGAGAGAGAGAACGCAAAAGAGAGGGGGTTGAGAGAGTGTAAAAGAGAGGGGGAGAGCGCAAAGAGAGGGGGAGAGAGAGCAAAAGAGAGGGGGGAAAGAAAGCAAAAGATGGGGGGGAGAGAGGGAGCAAAAGAGAGGGGGGAGAGAGAGCGCAAAAGAGAGGGGGGAGAGAGTGCACAAAAGAGAGGGGGAGAGAGAGCTCAAAAGAGGGGGAGAGAGAGAGCGCAAAAGAGAGGGGGAGAAAGAGCGCGTAAAAGAGAGGGGAGAGAGAGAGCACAAAAGAGAGAATGCAAAAGAGGGGAGGGGAGAAAGAGAGTGTAAAAGAGAGGGGGGAGAGAGAGCGTAAAAGAGAGGGGGGAGAGAGATCGCAAAAGAGAGGGGGGAGAGAGAGAGCAAAAAAAGAGGTGGAGCAAGAGAGAACGCAAAAGAGAGGGGGAGAGAGCACAAAAGAGAGTCGGAGAGAGAGCACAAAAGAGAGGGGGTATAATGTTACTCTCAATTAATGTTTGTTATATGGAACACAACAGTAGTAAAAATTTGGTTGTTACACTTTATTTATTGAATCAACTACTGACAAGCAGATTCTGAAAAATAAAGTGTTTTATTATTTCAAAATATACACAGTCTATATCTTTATCTTATAAACACACACTGTATACCTTTTGACAGAATAATTAAAGTATTGGACAGGGAAATATAAGACCACCTTATGGTAAAAACAGGTTGTTAATAACAACTCTGATTCACAGGTTGTTAAATGAAGCAAGCAAGACTGGGCTATTGTAGAAGTAAGGTAAAGTTATTCAGAACACACTCTGGCTCAGCGTGCAGAAAAGTACACAGATCCTGGATTCACACTCAAAGAATAATTTCAGGATGGAGAGCGTAATACTACCTAAATATGTATAATCAAATACTGCAATATTTGTAAGTGGTAGCAAGCTAAGCAGTCAGTAGTAGTATTTGCAGAGAGTGTACCTGAAATGCTGCAGGAGCTGAGAAGTCTGATGTGGAGCAGGCAGGCAGCGTGTGAATGCTAAATGAGGAGGAAGTGAGCCTGTGAAGTCACTGGCAGAGCTGACAGCCTGGAATGTAGCAGCGGCTGCTGCTGAAGCAGAGAGACACTGAGAGAAGGTAATAAATCTTCCTTTACCCCACTGAGGAATCTTGCAGAGGCATCAAATGAGGAAGTAAGTGAGAGTAGGATCCGGTATTTAGGAAATCCAGCAGATATTTCAACCTGTTAGAAAATAAGGCAGAGAGGCTTAGACAACTTGTAATCCAGAGCATAATACAAGGAGTACTCAGTGGATACTGGAACACAATACCAAGCACTGATTGCAATGTGCTGTGTTGTTTTATAGGAGGAGCAATCAATTAGGAGAAACTTCAGAGTCTCTTAAAGAAACAGTGCTCAACCCTGACATGACCCCCCGCTCAAGGAAGCTGTTCCACAGCGGTAGGACGGGGTCGATCAGGATGCCTGCGATGAAATTGAGACGTAAGGCGAGGAGCATTCAAGTTGGTGATGGGTTCCCAGGTGTCCTCGTCAGGTGAATAATTTTTCCACCTAACCAGATATTGTAAGACCCCCTTATAAAATCTGGAATCCAAAATGGATTCAACTTCATATTCATCCTGACCGAGGGTGGTAGCAACAGGTGGTAGAAGAATTCGCTGATCCCTTGTGCGGGCATAAGGTTTTAGAAGGGAAACGTGAACTGTTGGATGAATCTTAATGTTGTTGGGAAGTTGTAATCGGATGGCATTCTTATTGATGATGCGTTCTATTGGGAATGGACCTATGAACAAGCTTGCCAATTTTTTAGAGGGTATTTGGAGTTTTAAGTTTTTTGTGGATAACCAGACCAAATCACCCACAACATAGTCAGGAGATGGTCTCCTTCTGAGGTCGTAGTAGTGTTTCTGTGTCTTCTGTGCTGAAAGAATATTGTCTTGAATGAATTTAAAGTTTTCTTGTATTGTATTGACAATATCATCAACCAATGGGGAATCAGAGGGGTTGTGTGAAGTAAAAGTGAAGTCAGGGTGATAGGCATAATTCGCATAGAAGGGCGTCATCTTTGTGGAGGCGTTCAAGGAATTATTGTATGCATATTCAGCCATTGATAGGAATTTCATCCAATCTGATTGGTGATAAGAACAATAACATCTTAAGTAATGTTCTAGCCACTGATTCAGTCTTTCTGCCTGCCCGTTTGTTTGGGGGTGATAAGCTGTAGTAAAGCGGTGATCGATCTGGGTTACTTCACATAGTTTGGTCCAAAATTTTGAGGTAAATTGTGTTCCTCTGTCACTAGTTAATATAGGAGGTATGCCATGTAACTTGACTATATTATCAATAAACAGAAGAGCTGTTTCAGAGGAAGTGGGGAGTTTGTGATAGGGGATGAAATGAGCCATCTTTGTGAATAAGTCAATGACTACAAATATTGTAGTTTGTTTGTTTGAAAGAGGCAAATCAACAATGAAATCCATGGAGACATGGTACCAGGGTCTTTCGGGAACAGGAAGAGGCATGAGTAATCCATAAGGAGCTTTGCGATCTGGTTTGGAGGTGGTACAAACCTTGCAGGTCTTTATGTACTCTTGAATAGTCTCCCTCATCTTTGGCCACCAAAAGGTTCGTGAGAGGCGTTCCATAGTCCTACGAATGCCAGGGTGTCCGGAAAGAGGGGTATCATGAGAGGCTTTTATCATCTGTAACTGCAAATGAGGAGGAAGATACAATTTACTCCTGTGGTAATATAATCCGGCAGACTTATGGAGTTCTGGTTTAGGAGGTATTGGAACATCTTTGCAGTAAGTTTTGAGTTCAGAGATGATTGGAGTTATCAGTCCAACAAAACAATCAGGAGGTATGATGCTGGATCTGAGTGGGAGCTCTTCAGATTTTATGAGTGAACGGGATAAGGCATCAGCCTTTCCGTTTTTATCTGCTGGTCTGTAAATGATGGAAAAGTTAAAGCGATCAAAATAGAGGCTCCAACGAACCTGTCGGGCTGAGAGAGTTTTGTTTCTTTGGAGATACTGCAAATTTTTATGATCAGTAAAGATGTTAATAGGTATGGTAGTTCCTTCGAGCAGATGTCTCCAATGTTCGAGGGATCGGCGGATTGCTAAGAGTTCTTTGTCTCCAATAGCGTAGTTTCTTTCAGCAGGTGACATTAATTTGGAGTAAAAGGAGATGGGATGTAGAGGTTGACTTAAAGAACTTTGCTGAGAGAGAACGGCTCCAATTGCATAATCCGAAGAATCGACTTCTAACGTGTACTGGTACTGAGGTTTGGGAAAATGCAAAATGGGAGCTGATGTGAATTTTCTTTTTAAAATTTGGAAAGCTTTCTCTGCCTGAGCATTCCAGATGAAAGGTGTTGTACTGCCAGTTAAAAGTGTTAAAGGCTTGACTATAGAAGAGAAGTTTTTGATGAATTTTCTATAGTAGTTTGAAAAACCCAAAAACCGCTGTACATCCTTCCTTGATTTAGGTTGAGGCCAATCGAGAACTGCGTTTACCTTTTCAGTCTGCATTTGAATACCTAAGGGGGAGATGTTATAGCCCAAGAAGGATACTTGATCTGTGTGGAACATGCATTTTTCAGGCTTTGCATATAGTCTATGCACTCTAAGCCGGGAAAGAACTTGACGAACATGTTTTACATGTTCTTCTCTGGTTCTAGAATAAATGAGAATGTCATCCAAATATATTACAAGACATACGTCCAACAGATCTCTGAACACATCGTTGATAAAGTGCTGGAACGTAGCGGGGGCATTACACAGGCCGAAAGGCATTACCAGGTATTCGAAAAGACCATACCTGGTCCTGAATGCCGTCAGCCACTCATGGCCCTCCTTTATCCTTATTAAATTATATGCCCCTCTTAAATCCAACTTGGTGAAGATGGTGGCATCAGAAAGTCTTTCGATCATTTCTGGAATTAAGGGTAATGGATAACGATTCTTAATTGTACATTTATTGAGTTCGCGGTAATCAATAATGGGTCTTAGACTGGAATCTTTATTTCGCACGAAGAATATCCCAGCTCCAGCTGGAGAAGTGGAAGCTCTAATAAATCCTTTCCTTAAGTTCTCCTCTAAATATTCTTTCAAATGCTCCAATTCAGGGGGGCTGAGAGGATAGAGATGACCGTAAGGGATCTTGGCACCAGGTTGAAGGTCTATCGGACAGTCATATATCCTATGAGGTGGTAAGTTCTCTGCCTCTGTCTTACTAAACACATCTTTAAAATCAGAATATTCATTGGGTAGGTTATCTATTGTTGTATGAGTTTGCATTAATAAATGACCAGTGAGACAAGTATTTCTGCAATAATCTGAATTAAACTTTATTTCAAAAGGGGACCAAACAATAGTTGGGTTATGAAGTTGCAACCACTTCATCCCAAGAACCAAAGTGAAATGAGGAGAGGGTAAGACATCTAAGGACATCAATTCTGTATGTCCACAGATATTCACAAAAACAGGAATGGTCTCATGGGTTATGGGACCAGAAACCATGGGTGATCCATCGATTACTTTGATGGGGACTGGTGTCTTCTTGCAGATCAAGGGGATACGATTCTGAAGACAATAGTGAAGATCTAAGTAGTTACCAGTAGCCCCTGAATCAATGATAGCGTCATCAATTTTCAGTAGACTTTGTTCCAGCTGTAGAGAAAGAGACAGCGTGCAATAAGATGTCTTTAACTGAGAATGTACAGATGAATTAATAAGTTTAAACTTACATTTCTTAGACTTTAACAAGACTGTGCAGTCTTGAACATTGTGAGTAGGACTGGCACAGTATAAACAAAGATTCTTCATCCTACGGCGTAATTTCTCTTCAGGACTGAGTGGTCCTCTGAGGATTCCTATCTCCATTGCCTCAGGCTGAGGTTTAGCGGAGGCGTAGTAAGGACTGGTAGTAGCAGAGTATGAAATTTTAGGTTTTAAATCTGTTGCAGATTTTTCCGCTTTTCTCTCACGGAGGCGGCGGTCAATTTGAGTAGCCATTCTCATAAAGGCGTCTAGAGTTTTTGGTTGTTCAATCCTAGCAAATTCGTCTTTCAAAGCCTCAGAGAGACCAATACGGAATTGGTTCCGCAAGGCTATGGGATTCCAAAGAGAATCAGCAGAAAACTGTTTAAAGTCTGTGATATACTCCTCCACGGGTCTTTTGCCTTGTTTGAGGCTTCTCATGGAGGATTCAGCTGTGAGCTGGATATCTGTATCTTGAAATAATGCATCCATGGATGCAAAGAAAGCTTCTAGTGATCCTAAAATTGGATCCTCTGTCTCAAAGAATTTGTCAGCCCAGTTTCTTGGTTCCCCTCTGAGGAATGATATGGTGGTCAGAACCTTCACTCTCTCAGTGGGGTAAGTCCTGGGTTTCATGGAAAAGAGTAAGTGGCAGGCATTTTTAAACTGCCTGTACATTTTTCTATTGCCTGAGAAATGCTCTGGTAAGGAAACCTGTGGTTCAAGCATAGTCTCAAATTGACTAGATTTCAGTGCAATGGATTCTTTTATAATATTTCTTAGTGCAACATTTTCAACTTGTAAGTCGTGTAAGCCCTGGGCTAACTGATCAACCCTTTGAGTGAGATTAAAAACAACCTGTGGAAGATCTACTGGTTCCATATTTTTTTTTTATTTTTTTTTTAGGCTTGGTATTATATAATGTTACTCTCAATTAATGTTTGTTATATGGAACACAACAGTAGTAAAAATTTGGTTGTTACACTTTATTTATTGAATCAACTACTGACAAGCAGATTCTGAAAAATAAAGTGTTTTATTATTTCAAAATATACACAGTCTATATCTTTATCTTATAAACACACACTGTATACCTTTTGACAGAATAATTAAAGTATTGGACAGGGAAATATAAGACCACCTTATGGTAAAAAACAGGTTGTTAATAACAACTCTGATTCACAGGTTGTTAAATGAAGCAAGCAAGACTGGGCTATGGTAGAAGTAAGGTAAAGTTATTCAGAACACACTCTGGCTCAGCGTGCAGAAAAGTACACAGATCCTGGATTCACACTCAAAGAATAATTTCAGGATGGAGAGCGTAATACTACCTAAATATGTATAATCAAATACTGCAATATTTGTAAGTGGTAGCAAGCTAAGCAGTCAGTAGTAGTATTTGCAGAGAGTGTACCTGAAATGCTGCAGGAGCTGAGAAGTCTGATGTGGAGCAGGCAGGCAGCGTGTGAATGCTAAATGAGGAGGAAGTGAGCCTGTGAAGTCACTGGCAGAGCTGACAGCCTGGAATGTAGCAGCGGCTGCTGCTGAAGCAGAGAGACACTGAGAGAAGGTAATAAATCTTCCTTTACCCCACTGAGGAATCTTGCAGAGGCATCAAATGAGGAAGTAAGTGAGAGTAGGATCCGGTATTTAGGAAATCCAGCAGATATTTCAACCTGTTAGAAAATAAGGCAGAGAGGCTTAGACAACTTGTAATCCAGAGCATAATACAAGGAGTACTCAGTGGATACTGGAACACAATACCAAGCACTGATTGCAATGTGCTGTGTTGTTTTATAGGAGGAGCAATCAATTAGGAGAAACTTCAGAGTCTCTTAAAGAAACAGTGCTCAACCCTGACAGGGGGTGAGAGAGCAAAAGAGAGGGGAAGAGAGAGCAAGGGGTGGGACCGCTGTACTGCAAAAAATGGCCCGTGTGAACGGGCTTTAGGACTACTATTTAATAAAATATTATACTGTGTTTGTACTGTAAATATTTTAGATTCCAATATTCTTCACACAGGGAAATATGTTCTAAGTATTTGTAAATGCATATTCCTATATATATATATATATATATATATATATATATATATATATATATATATATATATATATACATCCCTATATATATTTATATCTATACCTATATTTAATCATCTATATAAAGTATATCGGTATAAATATATATTTTACCAAAATACCTTTGAATATATATATAGAAATATGTATTTTGAATAAGTAGAACATATACTTCTCTGTGAAAAACATTTGAATGTGTAATATTCATATTATGTCAGGCTAGCGCACTTCAGAATATGTGATTGTGTTTTCGCGCGAGTAGGGTGTTATGGTTTTTTTTCACTTTTTTTGCTCCATTGATTCCTGTGGGGGAATAGGTTATCATGCGCGCAATATTCTAAGTTCGACTTCTTATGCTCTTCAGGTTTAAAAACAGTTAAATAGCGCTCCACTTGTAATCTGGCACATAATGATTTATGAGTTTTTGTAGGCTATATATTTTAGTGAGTTGCTTAAAATCTTTCAACATCAAGCATTTATGGTTCGGGAAAGATACTGACAATACTATTGACACTAGGATAGCCTACAAAAAACATAACATATGTTTGCAGTATAAATATATATGTGCACATTGATTGTGATAGCCATGTCTACAGTAGTGATTTAGATACCATGAGCAATGATTTTTTTCTATCTATCTATTTTTCTATCAAGCTTTAGAGATACAGCTATATAAAGCAATACTCATTTAGTTTATGGTGGAGATAAAACCAATAAATTAAAATCCTCCATTACATAACAGTAAGAGATATAGAATTATTAAATAAAAATTGTTACCAATGCACCAGGGTACTCTGGGTAAGATATGCAAATTAGATATTGAATATCTCATGGATGCTACTTCCAAGAGAAACCATTTCTGGACGGCTGTTTTCTTTGTTTTGTTTTTCATCAGATACTCACTTTTTGGTTTATATCTTACATACACCAGAATATGACTTCAAAGTATAACCCTTGGGCTAAAAAAAGAAACAAATATTTTAAAAAATATTGCTCCACAAACAACTTTGCCAAAGCCTTACTGCACTAACCTTCCTCATATTTTTACAAATTTGTAAATAATATCTATACTATAATCGCGTTTATAGCGCGTCGATCACTGTCACCAGTTGCGCACGCATCCTCAAAGGAATGTTGGCAGCGCGAGGCAGCTAACAGAATATTGGTTGCTCACACAGCCAAAATAATTTACCTGTAACAAAGCGGATGCAGTGAAGGCAAACAAAGCATTACAAAATAAATAAATAACCACCTAATCTAGAAAAAAAAAAAAAAAACTCTCACTAAAGCCCCAAATAGGTACTCACGGTTTCAGAAGTCTGGTATAGAAGGTCTTCTTCCAGGCGGGTCCATCATCTTCATTCACAGCGAAGGTGGCGCGGAGCTGAGGTACGGAGTGGTCTTCCAAGATGTGACGATCCTGTGGTGGTCATCTGTGGCGGCTGTCCTCGGTGGCAACAGCGGTCCTCGGCGGTGGTCCTCGGTGGCTTGGAGGCTCCTCTTCATCCGATGTCCATTGTATACTGAATATTAAATGCAAGGTACCGCAATCAATTTGGAGTACCTTGCATTCCTATTGGCTGGATTTTTCAAAACAGCCAATAGGATTAGAGCTACTTAAATTCTATTGGCTGTTCAAATCAGCCAATAAGATTTTAGTAGCTCTCATCCTATTTTAAAATCAGCCAATAGGATGAGAGCTACAGAAATCTTATTGGCTGATTTAAACAGCCAATAGGATTTCAGTAGCTCTAATCCTATTGGCTGTTTTGAAAAATTCAGCCAATACGAATGCAAGGTACCCCAAATTGATTGTGGTACCTTGCAATCAATGTTGTTTATATGACGGTCATCGGATGAAGAGGAGCCGCCATGCTTACGAGGACCATCACCGCCGCATCGACCACAGATGACCACAGCCGAGGATTGCCACATCTGGGAAGTCCGCTCTGGACCTCCGCTCTACGCTGCCTTCGCTGTGGATGAAGAGGATGGACCCGCCTAGAAGAAGACCTCCACTGGACTTCTGAAACCGTGAGTACCTATTTGGGGCTATAGTGTTAGGTTTATTTTTTATTTTTGGGGGGTTTAAATTAGGGTTCATTGGGCAATTTAAAAAAAAGCTGAATACCCTTTTAAGGGCAGTGAAAAAGAGCTGAATGCCCTTTAAGGGCAATGGGTAGTTTAGGTTTATTAGTGTTCATTTTTTTTTTATTTTTGGGGGTTTGGTGTGTGGGGGGTTTACTGTTAGGGGGGACTTTGTTTATTTTTAATGTAAAAGAGCCGATTTATTTAGGGCAATTCCCTACAAAAAGCCCTTTTAAGGGCTATTGGTAGTTTAGTATTAGATTAGGGGGGATTTATATTTTTATAGGGGTATTAGTTTAAGATTCATTTTAATTTTTTTGTAAGCTTTGTTTATTTTTTTATGTATTTTTACTTTTTTATTTTTTTTTAAGCTTGGGGGTTTGCATTTTTAACACGTAGACTGCCCTCAGGGCAGGCTTATCAACTAGTGTATACATAATCCCTAAAGCTAACCTAATACAATTATTAACAGTCATAAATTCCTAGCCACCCAAATAGCCTCCTTAACACAATTAATAGCCAACCACAACACAATATGTTTATCAGAGAACACAATATTCATTTGTCCATACATTACAGTCTCATAATCAATCTGCTTAAGTTAAGCAATCCATTTAGAAAATACACAAAACTTCATCCAAACTTCTCTTGCAAAGGCAAAATTCCAAAAAAGATCTAACACACTCTCCTCATCCACACAATCATCCCTGGGATATTTACCACATATCCCCACACATCTAGAATGTTAAAAGGCCCTGTAGACCGTGTTAAATAATTTTGCTGATTTGACAAATACTTATAAGAAACACACTTCCATATTTTCTTTGACACCTCAGAACTAAAAGGTGATACTACACATACCTCCATCCTCTCCATTAATAAAGCGTTAATCTTTCTGTGCTCTTTCACTACCTCCAATTACTCATTCTGCAAATGAAACACATGCACTGCCTTCCCTATTACCACAAGCTGCCATAGAGTAGATCCACACAATGGTATTAAATTGTCAAAAACAATCTATTGATACCTTCTAAAGAAAAAGTCAGCTGCATTACTTTACAAACTCCACCTTTCTGCACCACATTCATATAAAAAGCTACATACTTAGCATACGAAAATTAGGAAAACCTTTCCCACCTGTCTTGCGACCCAAGCACAACTTATCTCTGCGTAAATACTTCATTTTACATCCACAAAGAACAAATACATTTATAACACCTTTTAAGTCTTGTGAAAAAAATACCTCTAAAATTTTCAATGTATCCTTACATTCACACCTTCCTGATCTATATCTAAATATTCACCATATACCACACATTCTGATTTATCTAAATTTACCTGAAAACCTGAACAAACACCAAACTATTCGACAATCCAAATAACCCGCCTAAGAAAACACAAACGTTTGCACAGAACAGTGAGATCATCCATGTAAGCTAAATGCTTTACCTGATTACTAACCTCCACCTTGAATAGGAACTCTACAAACAGCCATATATAATCAGAGGATCAATAGAACAGATAAATAATAAAGGCGAGAGCGGACACCCTTGCTTAAGCTCACTCTATAACTCAACACCTTTGGATAAAAAACCCTTCACTAAAATTTCACTCACATTCCTATTATACATAGTCACAATCTGCTTAACTGGTAAAATCTGGAAAACCCATTTTCTTCAAAACAAACAACATCCAATCATGATCAACCCGGTCCAGTGCCTTTTCAAAATCTAAACTAACCATATTTACACTTTGATCCTTATCTCTTTCATACCAATCAGCATCTCTTAAAATAATCATATTCTCATATATTGTTCTCCCAGGCACACAACAAGCCTGCTTATCACCAACTACTCTTCCAATTACACCCTTCATATGAACTGCAATTAATTTATAGTCTACATTCAATAATGTTATAGGACGCCAATTTTTAAGACATTCTCTCTCACCTTTCTTCTTATAAATTAAAGGGATACTAAACCCACATTTTTTCTTTCATGATTCAGATAGGACATGTAATTTTAAGCAACTTTCTAATTTATTCCTATTATCAATTTTTCTTTGTTCTCTTGCTATCTTTATTTGAAAAAGCATGAATGTAACCTTAAGAGCCAGCTCATTTTTGGTTCAGCACCTGGGTAGCTTTTGCTGAATGGTTTGCTACATTTAGACATCAATCAGCAAGAGCTACCCAGGTGCTGAACATTAAATGGGCTGGCTCTTAAGTTTACATTCCTGCTTTTTCAAATAAAGATAGCAAGAGAATGAAGAAAAATTGATAATAGGAGTAAATTAGAGAGTTGCTTAAGATTGCGTGCTCTATCTGGATCATGAAAGAATCAATTTGGGTTTAGTATTAGTGTGATGTCGCGAATAGTTTGCCGCAAATAGTTCCCGGCGAACATAGCATGTTCGCGTTCGCCGCGGCGGGCGAACATATGCAATTTTCGATCCGCCCCCTATTCGTTATCATTGAGTAATACTTTGACCCTGTACCTCACAGTCAGAAAACACATTCCAGCCAATCAGCAGCAGACACTCCCTCCCAGACCCTCCTACCTCGTGGACAGTATCCATTTTAGATTCATTTGGAAGCTGCATTCTTAGTGAGAGGAGGGACAGTGTAGCTGCTGCTGATTTAATAGGGAAATTGATAGCTAGGCTAGTGTATTCAGTGTCCACTACAGTCCTGAAGGACTCATCTGATCTCTGCTGTAAGGACAGCACCCCAAAAAGCCCTTTTTAGGGCTAGAACATCGGTCTGTTTTTTTTTCCTGTGTAATCTAATTGCAGTTGCCTGCCAGCGTGTGTGTCAGGCTCACAGCGTATACTGTGCCCACTTGCCCAGGGCCACCACTCATATCTGGTGTAACAGTAGTGTAGATTTAAAAAAAAAAAAAACTTTTTGACTGTGTTAAATAATAGCAGTCAGTTTCCTTCACACGTGTGCGTTTCAGAGCCTGCCTGCCAGGGCACAGTGTCACCCCAGTGCAACTCATATCTGGTGTAACAGTAGTGTAGATTTAAAAAAAGCAACACTTTTTTGACTGTGTTAAATAATAGCAGTCAGTTTCCTTCACACGTGTGCGTTTCAGGGCCTGCCTGCTAGGGCACAGTGTCACCCTAGTGCAACTCATATCTGGTGTAACAGTAGTGTAGATTTAAAAAAGCAACACTTTTTTGACTGTGTTAAATAATAGCAGTCAGTTTCCTTCACACGTTTTCGTTTCAGGGCCTGCCTGCCAGGGCACAGTGTCACCCCAGTGCAACTCATATCTGGTGTAATAGTAGTGTAGATTTAAAAAAATAACACTTTTTTGACTGTGTTAAATAATAGCAGTCAAATTCCTTCACACGTGTGCGTCTCAGGGCCCGCCTGCCAGGGCACAGTGTCACCCCAGTGCAACTCATATCTGGTGTAACAGTAGTGTAGATTTAAAAAAAAAAAAAACATTTTTTTGACTGTGTTAAATAATAGCAGTCAGTTTCCTTCACACGTGTGCGTTTCAGTGCCTGCCTGCCAGGGCACAGTGTCACCCCAGTGCATCTCATATCTGGTGTAACAATAGTGTAGATTTAAAAAAACAACACTTTTTTGACTGTGTTAAATAATAGCAGTCAGTTTCCTTCACACGTGTGCGTTTCAGGGCCTGCCTGCCAGGGCACAGTGTCACCCCAGTGCAAATCATATCTGGTGTAATAGTAGTGTAGATTTAAAAAAAAAAACACCTTTTTGACTGTGTTAAATAATAGCAGTCAGTTTCCTTCACACATGTGCATTTCAGGGCCTGTCTGCCAGGGCACAGTGTCACCCCAGTGCAACTCATATCTGGTGTAACAGTAGTGTAGATTTAAAAAAAAAATACAATTTTGACTGTAATAGATTGAATAGCAGTTAGTTGTCTGCAAGCGTGTGTGTCAGGCCTACAGCGTCTACTCTGCCAACTTCTGCCAGTGCACAGTGCTACTCATATCTGTTGTCACAGTAGCTTGCACGCATAGTACCACCAATCGAAAAAAAAATGACAGGCAGAGGCAGGCCACCCCGCAGGGGCCGTCGTGGTCGTGGTGCTGTGATTCCCTTTGGCCCTAGAATAATGCCCAGTGTTCAGAGGCCACGTACCCCGAACTTGAACATTTCTGAGGACATAGTTGACTGGCTAACACAGGACAGCCAATCTTCTACAGCTTCCACTTGGAACCTTGACGCACCATCCTCCTCCAGCTTAGCTTCGGGCAGCTCTCAAGTTACCACTCACCCGCCTGCTGCCACCACCAACACTAGCACCACAGCCGCTTCACTTGATCTGTCAGAGGAGTTATTTACACATCAGTTGGAAGAAATGAGTGATGCGCAACTATTGTTGCCAGAGGATGTAGATAACAGGGATATGTCTCAGTCAGGCAGCATTACACACATGGACGTATGGTGTGATGATGATTTTGTACGTGCTGCTGGAGTTTGGTCTGTCACTGTGAAGCGGGCGTAACCCTTACACTACCTGATCGATACAACATCATACCTGATGTTTTAAAGCACGTTATTCCAAACAATTTAGGAATGTTAGGTGATTTATGCCCTTTATGGCTTAAAACCAGACTCTGCATAAACTATGTAATTTTCCATGGGAGTTTTGCCATGGATCCCCCTCCGGCATGCCACAGTCCAGGTGTTAGTCCCCTTGAAACAACTTTTCCATCACTATTGTGGCCATAAAGAGTCCCTGTGGGTTTTAAAATTCGCCTGCCCATTGAAGTCAATGGCGGTTCGCCCAGTTCACCGGTTCGCGAACTTTTGGGGAAGTTCGCATTCGCTGTTCACGAACCCAAATTTTTAGGTTTGCGACATCACTATTTAGTATCCCTTTAAATACACCACACCTCTCCTCCATGACAAATGTAATTCATCTACACACATACGTCTAGATTTAGAGTTTTGCGGCCAAAGGGGTGCGTTAGCTATGCATGCTTTTTTCTGGCCGCACCTTTTAAATACCGCTGGTATTTAGAGTTCACAGAATGGCTGCGTTAGGCTCCAAAAAAGGAGCGTAGAGCATATTTACCGCAACTTCAACTCTCGATACCAGCGGTGCTTACAGACGCGGCCAGCTTCAAAAACGTGCTCGTGCACGATTCCCCCATAGAAAACAATGGGGCTGTTTGAGCTGAAAAAAAACCTAACACCTGCAAAAAAGCCGCGTTCAGCTCCTAACGCAGCCCCATTGTTTTCTATGGGGAAACACTTCCTACGCTTGCACCTAACACTCTAACATGTACCCCGAGTCTAAACACCCCTGACCTTACACTTATTAACCCCTAATCTGCCGCCCCCGCTATCGCTGACCCCTGCATATTATTTTTAACCCCTAATCTGCCGCTCCGTACACCCCCGCCACCTACATTATCCCTATCTACCCCTAATCTGCTGCCCTAACATCGCCGACCCCTATATTATATTTATTAACCCCTAATCTGCCGCCCCCAACGTCGCCTCCACCTAACTACCCTTATTAACCCCTAATCTGCCGACCAGACCTGAGCGCTACTATAATAAATGTATTAACCCCTAATCCGCCTCACTCCCGCCTCAATAACCCTATAATAAATAGTATTAACCCCTAATCTGCCCTCCCTAACATTGCCGACACCTAACTTCAAGTATTAACCCCTAATCTGCCGACAGGAGCTCACCGCTACTCTAATAAATTTATTAACCCCTAAAGCTAAGTCTAACTTTAACCCTAACACCCCCCTAAATTAAATATAATTTAAATCTAACGAAATAAATTAACTCTTATTAAATAAATTATTCCTATTTAAAGCTAAATACTTACCTGTAAAATAAACCCTAATATAGCTACAATATAAATTCTAATTATATTGTAGCTATTTTAGGATTAATATTTATTTTACAGGTAACTTTGTAATTATTTTAACCAGGTACAATAGCTATTAAATAGTTAAGAACTATTTAATAGTTACCTAGTTAAAATAATTACAAAATTACCTGTAAAATAAATCCTAACCTAAGTTACAATTAAACCTAACACTACACTATCAATAAATAAATTAAATAAACTACCTACAATTATCTACAATTAAACCTAACACTACACTATCAATAAATAAATTAAATACAATTCCTACAAATAAATACAATTAAATAAACTAACTAAAGTACAAAAAATAAAAAAGAACTAAGTTACAAAAAATAAAAAAATATTTACAAACATTAGAAAAAAATTACAACAATTTTAAACTAATTACACCTACTCTAAGCCCCCTAATAAAATAACAAAGACCCCCAAAATAAAAAAATGCCCTACCCTATTCTAAATCACAAAAGTTCAAAGCTCTTTTACCTTAGCAGCCCTTAAAAGGACCTTTTGTGGGGCATGCCCCGAATAATTCAGCTCTTTTGCCTGTAAAAAAAAACATACAATACCCCCCCCAACATTACAACCCACCACCCACATACCCCTAATCTAACCCAAACCCCCCTTAAATAAACCTAACACTAAGCCCCTGAAGATCTTCCTACCTTATCTTCACCTCGCCGGGTATCACACCGATCCGCCCTGGCTCCGATGTCTTGATCCAAGCCCAAGCGGGAGGCTGAAGATGTCCATGATCCGGCTGAAGTCTTCATCCAAGCGGGAGCTGAAGAGGTCCATGATCCGGCTGAAGTCTTCATCCAAGCGGGAGCTGAAGAGGTCCATGATCCGGCTGAAGTCTTCTATCAAAGGCATCTTCAATCTTCTTTCTTCCGGATCCATGTTCATCCCGCCGACGCAGAACATCCATCTTCACCGACGACTTCCTGATCCGATAGGTGGCGGCGCTTTGCGGTCGGCAGATTAGGGGTTAATTATTGTAGGTAGCTGGCGGCGACGTTGTGGGGGGCAGGTTAGGGGTTAATTAATATAATATAGGGGTCGGCGGTGTTAGGGGCAGCAGATTAGGGGTACATAATTATAACGTAGGTGGCGGTCGGCAGATTAGGGGTTAAAAACATTTAATCGAGTGGCGGTGATGTGGGGGGACCTCGGTTTAGGGGTACATAGGTAGTTTATGGGTGTTAGTGTACTTTAGAGCACAGTAGTTAAGAGCTTTATAAACCGGCGTTAGCCCAGAAAGCTCTTAACTACTGACTTTTTTCTGCGGCTGGAGTCTTGTCGTTAGATTTCTAACGCTCACTTCAGCCACGACTCTAAATACCGGCGTTAGAAAGATCCCATTGAAAAGATAGGATACGCAATTGACGTAAGGGGATCTGCGGTATGGAAAAGTCGCGGCTGCAAAGTGAGCGTTAGACCCTTTCCTGACTGACTCCAAATACCGGCGGTAGCCGAAAACCAGCGTTAGGAGCCTCTAATGCTGGTTTTGACGGCTACCGCCCAACTCTAAATCTAGGCCATATATTCCCTACAAATTAATAACAAATCATCCTTAATCAAATCCCAAAACCTCATATAAAACTTAACTGGAAGTCTATCACACCCAGGCTTCTTACCAGAATTAAATACATTTTTCAAAATATACAAAATTTCCTCCTCATTTAATTCTTTACATAACAAAACTTATCATCCTCACTTAATTTATCAGACACCAACTCCAAAAAAAACCCCCATCTTTCACATAATTATCCATCACTCTTGGAATATAAGTCCGAAGAAAAATCATAAACTTGCCATACAATAACATTAATAGTAAATCGCCCTTCAAAATATGTTATTAAATCCCTACATTTTTTATTGATTTTTGTAATAAAAAAAATCTAAAGCATTTCTCATCTTCTTCAAGATCTTTAATTCTAGAATGAAACATCTCCTTTTCTATGTCATCCAAGGCAAGTTTTATATATTTTTTTAGCAATTCTCCACATCAAATCCAGCACTCTTCATTCTATACAAGGACTACAACTTAAAATCAACATTTTCTAAAAACAATTTTTTTTCACAAGCCCTCCTTTTACCCACAGATATAACAAACTTCCTTAATTTTATCATTTGCCCATTCCCACCAAACTAAAATACGCACACTCTTACAATTTTTCAACTTGTTATAAAACAGCGGTACAGAATTTGGTGCCGCTATACATATAAATAATAATGATAATAATAATAAAATTTCAAAAAATGTCCTAACCTCCACATTATCCAATAGGCTTACATTCAATTTCCATAAACCACTCTTAACTCGCCTTTCACTCTGACGCTACACTAGATTTTTCTTTGCATAAATGTTTTGTAGATGATCCATTTACATGAAATGCATTTTTTATTGAGATATTATAAGTACATAAGAATAAACAATTAATTCTATGGAAACATATCGGCTTGAAGACAGACACTTCAATAAAACAAATAGTGATAATAGTTTACCAAGTATTCCAGAGAAGTTTTAAAACATTTGCTTTTATGTCATTTTATAACTGATATAAATTGTTCATGAACTCTATAAATAACAATAACAGTGAATTCTATCTGACATCGTGCCTAGAAATATTGAGAAGGATTGGGACATAATCTGGGCCCGCTGCTTTACCCAGTTTCAGATCTTGGATAACTCTTAGCACCTCACTTGCGGTAACGTCAGAGTTGAGTGTTTCTAAGTTGGTGAATTTGGGGCATGGTGGCTTCCTCCAGAAACTTGTTCAGGAGATATGAAGTTTGTTCTGAATT